>NC_057724.1:75167522-75183113 GCF_004010195.1 Chiloscyllium plagiosum | reverse complement strand
GGTGCAGGTGGATCTGTGGCGGATATGGAAGTTTCCCTTGGGGCCTTGGAGAGAAGTGAGGGGGGAGGTGTGGGCGCAAGTGTTGCACCTCCTGCGGTGGAGTGGGAGGGAGAGAGAGACTCACTAAGATACTTGTAGAGAGAGGAGGAAAACTTCTTCAAGGCAGGCATCCTTGCAAGAGGATTCGCAGTAGGGTTAAATTCAACGAGGTAAACACAATGACTGCAGATGCTGGAAACCAGATTCTGGATCAGTGGTGCTGGAAGAGCACAGCAGTTCAGGCAGCATCGAGGAGCTTCAGCAAAATCGACGTTTCGGGCAAAAGCTTCCTACTTACTGTCTGCCCCTCACAGTGATTAACCGTGAGATCCACTGCCTAATGACTCAAATCTACTTAAAATCAGCAGAAAGTTTTAATCAACAGAAGATAGAATAACAAGAGGTAGTGAGAGGATGAGGGGAGGATTTTAATGCAGACCAAGTAACATTGGCACTTATAGTTCTGCCAAATTAGCAGTAGTATAGTGAGGCAATGTTGCTCGTTTAACAAGGTTATGTGAGCTTGGCTTTTTTACAAAAGGGGTTATAAATGGTAGAGGTTCTGATTTGGCTGGGTTTGACCCTTTGATTATGATTAACAGATACTGCCTTAAGGTTTTTCTTAAGAAAACACTTGCCAGTTCTCCCAGGTCAGGTTTTAGCAAGCAGTCTGTTTGATGCTGCTGGTCATAAACACTCCTGGGGGAGAAAGGTTCGCAGAGTCAATTTAGGTTTTCTGGCTGCCTCTCTCGCTGACATCTCTCTCCTGTAAGAACCTGCATTTTATTTGACCTTTTCGTTGCCATGGGGGTGTTGTGGGTATTTGGAACAGCATCATTAAGTTGCAATGTAGTCGATTGATTTTTCAGATAAGACCATAAGACCATAAGACCATAAGACATAGGAGTGGAACTAAGGCCATTTGGCCCATCGAGTCCATTCCGCCATTTAATCATGGCTGATGGGCATTTCAACTCCATTTTACCCTCATTCTCCCCGTAGCCCTTAATTCCTTGTGAATTAATTCCTTGATTAATCAAGAATTAATCAATCTCTGCCTTGAAGACATTTAGCGTCCCGGCCTCCACTGCACTCCGCGGCAATGAATTCCACAGGCCCACCACTCTCTGGCTGAAGAAATGTCTCCGCATTTCTGTTCTGAATTGACCCCCTCTAATTTTAAGGCTGTGCCCATGGGTCCTAGTCTCCCCGCCTAACGGAAACAATTTCTTAGCGTCCAGATAGGTTGTTATTTTAAATTCAGTTCTCTTCTGTTTGTAAATAAATTCTGTTTTGTTTAAAACGGAGTGGTTGTGCCAGTTGCATCCCTCCTGGACACCTGCTTAAAACAACCAGAAAGGATAGGGACTGGGCTACCTTATTGAAATGTTTTGAGGGGGTCTGGCCTGATCTTTAACATTAGTGTAAACTGGATGGGCCAAATGGCCTGTTTCCACGCTCTAGGGATTCGCTGAAATGCTTATCACTGATATTTGGATGGATATTCTGTGCAAGTGAGAATGGTTTAAAGACTGAAACTGAGCCTGAAGATGCAGATCAACTTATAAAGGATTGTAGAGGTCTCCTCTAGATTAGGGAAATGAAGCATAGACTGGATGACTGCTTCACAGAATACTTACATTCTCTCTGCAAAAATGACCCTGAGCTTCCCGTTATCTAACACTTTAACATCCCACCGTGTGGCCAATATCTCTGTCTGCGGCTTGCTGCAGTGCTCCAGCAAAGTTCAGCACAGGCTGGATGAATAGCACCTCGTTTTCCACTTGGGAATTCTGTGTCCTTGTGGACTTAATATCATGTTTATCAACTTTAGGGGTGAAGGCACATTCTCACGTGTCCTTACCCCTAATTTCCACACACCAGGCGTTGTCATCACATGGGCTGCTAACACACCCAGCTCATTGTCAGCTACCAATAGTACCTATTAACTGTTATTCATTCTCCCACACCTTTAATCATTACTATGTTCTCTCTCTTTGAACTCTGTGTCCACCAACCATTTACTCTCCCCCAGACCCATCTTCTTTACAAATACCAACCTTTATCCAGCCACCATCAATTCTGAAGAAGGGTCATTGGACCAGAAATGTTAACCATGATTTCCTTCTCAAGATACTGCTAGACCTGCAGCAGTCTTTCAAGCAATTTCTGTTTTTGGTTTTCTCTCAGATTTCCAGCATCTTTAGTTCTTTCTAGTTTTTAACACAGGGTTGTTGTCCATTGTGACTCACCTTTTTGGAGAGCTGGGTGACACACAAGAATAAAACCCTTGCCCAACATATGATTCTCTGCATTTAGCATAAAACGCAACAACAAAAGCTTGCATTGAGAGAGCATCTTTAAAAGTAAGCAATGACCCAAGGAGATCAAAACGAGACCGTTTAGAGAGTGTTGTTGGGGGATAGGAAGTGAGGCAGAAAGGTGGAGAGCTCTTAGGAGGGAAATGCAGATCTTTCGGCTCTGATAACTGAATGTGTACCGTACAGTGCAAACATTTTTTCATTTCCTCACGGTTATGCATTTAGGGAATTCGCAAGAACTTCTCATTTCCGACCTGATATCTGTTAAGCTGATTTATTTCAGTGATCTCTCTCTGCTTCCTGAACAAGATGAAAAAAATAAATTCCCAGTGGATGCATTTTTTTCTGCAGAATCAAGGAATATTCCAATGTAAGTCAATCTCAGAGGAATATTTTGTTGAAGGCCAGAAACTATGGGAGCTTCTAAATTTAGAAGGAAACATTTCACACAGGATGACCCCATGACTCATGAAACCTGCAAAATGTAATGAAGGGGGATGGGGACAAAATGTTGGAAAGTAGTAAGGTATTTGTGGATTTTTGGGGAAATAGTTTTGAGAGTGTGTTGCTGGAAAAGCACAGCAGGTCAGGCAGCATCCGAGGAGCAGGACAATCGATGTTTGGGGCCAGAGTCCTTCAACAGGAATCAGGTCTCATTCCTGTTGAAGGTCTCCTGCCCGAAACGTCGATTCTCCTGCTCCTCGGATGCTGCCTGACTTTCTGTGCTTTTCCAGCAACACACTCTCAACTCTGATCCCCAGCATCTGCAGACCTCACTATCTCCCTTTGGGGGAAATAGGTCCGTTCACACAGGATTAATCTTTCAGATTGTTGCATGAATCAATTACAATCAGTGATAAAGTCATTAGACTTCTATCGTGACATTATTAACTCATCCCTGAATCAGAATGTTTTGAATTCAAATAATTTCTTCAGGCCCAATCCAAAACATCTCTTGCACTTCAGCCCTCACCCCCTCTTCTCCCTCCCACAGCAGCATTACGCTCCCCCAGTCCTCATTCAGCACCCCACCAGCATCCACATCCAAAAATTAGCAAGGTATCATTTCTATCATCCCTAGTAGGATGCCATCACCAGTCACATATTCACTTCTCCTTCCTTGTCAGCCTTCCACAGGGACTGTTCCCTCCATGACACCTTGGTCCTCCACTCCCAAAACTTCCTCACTCAACCACAGCACTTTCCCACTTCACAGAGGGTGGAATACTTTCTTCCCCTCTCCTGACTATCCAAGGCCCCAAACCTACCTTCCAGATGAAGCACTGATCTACTTGCACTTCACCAGTTTCCTCATTTCCCCTCCCCCCACCTTATCCCAGTCCCAAGCCTCCAACTCCAAGGCAATGCCCCCGTGACTGGTCCTACCTGACCATCTTTCCTCCTTCCCACCCATCCGCTCCACCCTCCCCTCTGACCTATCACATCCACCCACACCTTAATCTACCTATAACATTCCCAGCTACCTTCCCCCCATCCCCATCCCGCTCCTCCATTAATTTCTCAGCCTCCCTGGCCCACTTACCTCATTCCTAATGAAGGGCTTTTGCCTGAAACATCGATTTTCCTGCTCCTCGGATGCTACCTGACCTGCTGTGCTTTTCCAGCACCATATTCTCGACTCTGATCTCCAGCATCTGCAGTCCTCACTTTTTCCTTACCTGCACTTCACTCAATCTGATCTCCTGTATTTCCTGCTCACAATGCTGTCTCCTGGACACAGACTGGGCATCTGGTTTGGAGAACACCAACATTCTGTCCATAAAAAGAACCCTGAGCTTCTGGTTGCCCAGCACTTCAACATGTCACTGTATTCCTTGGTCAACATTTCCATCTTGGGCTTACTGCAGGTCAGGCAGTGTCCAAGGAGCAGGAGAATCAATGATTCAGGCATAAGCCCTTCATCAGGAATGAGGCTGGTGGGTCAGAGCTGAGAGATAAATAGGAGGGGGTTGGGATGGAGGGAAGGTAGCTGGGAAAGTGATAGGTGGACAAAGGTGAGGAAGAGAGTGATAGGTCAGAGGAGGGAGTGGTGGACAGGTCTGGAGGTGGTGCAGAGTGAAAGGCTTGGGAGTTTGGATAATGTGGCATGAGGGGAAATGAGGAAGCTGTTGAAATCCACACTTATCCCATGTGATTGCAGGGTCCCAAGGCGGAAAAAAAGGCGTTCCTCCTCCAGGTGTCGGGTGGTAACAGTTTGGTGGTGGAGGAGGCCCAAGCCCTGCATGTCCTTGATGGAGTGGGAGGGGAAGTTGAAGTGTTCAACAATGAGGTGGTGGAGTTGGTGGGTGCTGGTGTCCCAAAGATGTTCTCTGAAATGGTCAGCAAGAAGGTGTTCTGACCACACCAGGTGCAATGGATTCAGTAGATGACATTGGGAGAGGTACAGGTAAATTTCTGACAGATGTGGAAGGATCCCTTGGGCCTTAGATGGAGGTGAGGGGAGTGGTGTTGGCTCAGATTTTGCACTTCCTACCAGGAGTGGGCTGTGGACTGGTGGGGGCTGTGGACCTGACGAGGGAGTCACAAAGGGAATGGTCTTTTCGGAATGTTGATAGGGGAGGGGAGGGAAATATATCTCCGCTGGTGGGGTACATTTGGAGGTGGCGGAAGTGGTGGAGGATGATGCGTTGTATGCGGAGGTTGGTGGGGTGGAAGGTGAGGACCAGGGGGGTTCTGTCCTTGTTGTGTTGGGAGGGGTAGGGTTCAAGGGCAGTGGTGCGGGAAGTGGAGATGCGTTGGAGGGTATCGTCAACCATGTAGAAAGAGAAGTTGCGATCGCGGAAGAAGGAGGCCACCTGGGACTTCCTGAGGTGGAATTGGTCATCCTGGGAACAGATGTGGTGGAGGCGGAGAAATTGGGAATAAAGGATGGCGTTTTTACAGGAGGTAGGGTGGAGGAGATCTAGTCTAGGTAGCTGTGGGAGTAAGTGGGCTTATAGTATATATCTGTGGTTAATCGGTCACCAGAGTCGGTGATGGAGAGGTCCAGGATGGGGAGGTAGTTTCCAAGGTGGTCCAGGTAAATTTAAGGTCGGGGTGGAATGTGTTGGTAAAGTTGATGAACTGTTCAACCTCCTCGCGGGAGCACGAGGCAGCGCCGATACAGTCATCGATGTAGCGGAGGAACAGGTGGGATTGGTGCCTGTGTAACTGCAGCAGGTGGACAGTTCCACATATCCGACGAAGAGGCAGGCATAGCTGGGTCCTATGCAGGTGTCCATAGCTACCACTTTGGTTTGGAGAAAGTGGGAAGATTGGAAGGAGAAGTTGTTGAGGGTGAGGACCAGTTCAGCCAGGCAGATAAGGGTGTCGGTGGAAGGGTCCTGGCTGGGACGGTGTGAGAGGAAGAAACGGAGGGCTTGGAGGCCTTTGTCATGGCGGATCGATGTGTACAGGAACTGGATGTCCATGGTGAAGATGGGGCATTGGGGGCCGGGGAAACGAAAATCTTGGAGGACGTGAAGGATGTGGATGGTGTCATGAACATAGGTGTGGAGTTCCTGGACTGAGGGGGGCAGGACAGTGTCAAGGTAGGAAGAGATAAGTTCGGTGGGACAGGCGCAGGCCGAGACAAAAGATCGACTGGGGCAGTCAGGTTTGTTAATCTTAGGAAGGAGGTAGAATCGGCCAGTGCGGGATTTATGGACAATGAATTTGGAGGCTGAATCATCGATTCTCCTGCTCCCCGGATGCTGCCTGAAATGCTATGCTTTTCCAGCACCACACTCTCGACTCTGATCTCCAGCATCTGCAGTCCTCACTTTCTCGCAAGTGCAGGTTTAAACTGCTCGATCTATTCTGATAGGATGAACCTAACATCTCTGGATTTAATCTAGTGGACCTAAAAAGGACTGGATGAACACAGGAGGTCGAATAGCACCTCTGGAGACTCTTCTGAAGAAGAATCATATGGGCTTGAAATATTAAGAAAAGTAATTCAATTATCCCAGAGCACAGGGAGTAAGGGGGGGGAGGGGGGGGGGAGGGGGTGCGGTCATTGAGATGGTACACAATGGGATCAGAGAAGTGACAAGTCCAGTAGCAGTCAAATCAGTCTCCTTTTGGACAAAGACAGCATGACACTCATTAAAGTGAGCCTCTTGTAAAGGAGGACTCTTGTAAACCTGACACCATGTCTGACCTCACTGTCATGGAGCAGCTGGACAGAAAACCTAACAGAGAAGAACTCAGCAAAACCACTGACCTTCTCTCAGTCAGGATTCACTTGGAAACGATAGCATTCCATCTGAAATCAGTGAGTGTGAGTCTTGCTGCAGCATCACCATGGACTGTTGTGGCTCTGAGGAAAGGACTGATTTGTTCCTCACATCAGGTTAATTTCCATTTTGGAGCTCTATAGCCTTGCGGTCTCAATGTTGAATTCAACAGCTTCAGAAACTGGCTGATTTATGTCTGTTCTTCATTTTCATTATGTTATTTCAACCAGCCCCTCACTTCCCCACTATTAGAATTAGAATAGCATTTTATTGCCATGTGCATTCACCTACTGGGGTACAGGAGTACAGTGAAAGCTGTACAATTTTTTTAGTTATTTGTGTGATGTGGGCATCACTGGCTGAGCCAGCATTTATTACCATCGCTAGTTGCCCTTGAGAAGGTGGTGGTGAGCTGCCTTCTTGAACTGCTGCAGTCTATATGCTGTGAGTTGACCCACAATGCCATTAGGAAGGGAATTCTAGGGTTTTGACCTAGCGACACTGAAGGAACGATGATATATTTCCAAGTCAGGATGGTGGGGAACTTGAAGGTGGTGATGTTCCCATGTGTCTGCTGCCCTTGTCCTTCCCGATGGAAGCGGTTTTCAGTTTGGAAGGTGCTGTCTGGGGATATGTGGTGAATTTCTGCAGTGCATCTAGAAGATAGTAACCGCTGCTGCTACTGAGTGTCAGTGATGAAGGGAGTTGATTTTTATCGATTTGGTACCAATCAAGAGCGTTGCTTTGACCTGGATGGTGTCAAGCTTCTCTGGTGATGGCACTTCCTGGTGGCATCTTAGGTACTAAAGTACCTGGGGACAAAATCTTAGGTGCATAAATAAACAAATATGATAGTTCTTCTCTGTATAAAGTAGAATAATAAAGAAATAGACAATAGACAATAGACAATAGGTGCAAGAGTAGACTATTCTGCCCTTCGAGCCTGCACCACCATTCAACATGATTATGGCTGATCATCCTTAATCAGTATCCTGTTCCTGCCTTATCTCCATAACCCTTGATTCCACTATCTTTGAGAGCTCTATCCAACTCTTTCTTAAATGTTATTGCTGATACCATCTTCTATATCATTAATATATATTGTAAAAAGCTGCGGTCCCAGCACGGATCCCTGCGGTACCCCACTAGTCACTGCCTGCCATTCCGAAATGGAGCCGTTTATCACTACCCTTTGTTTCCTATCAGCCAAGCAATTTTCAATCAATCTAGTACATTGCCCCCAATACCATGCGCCCTAATTTTACTCACTAACCTCCTGTGTGGGACTTTATCAAAAGCTTTCTGAAAGTCGAATAGAAAGCACCTTAAATCAATGTCCTCTGCTTCTCCATCAGCACTATATGGCGTCAACTTGCTGTCGCAAAGGATCTCTACAGTGTATAATCACCAACGCATCCACGATTTCCCGAGCCACCTCCTTCATTACCCTGGGATGCAGACCATCCCAGTTAAAAGTTAAAGTTCAACAGTTCGTCTTAAGTTATTAACCAAGCTGGACTTGCACTCCCTATACGGATCTCCTCCACTCTCCGGGAGACCTCGGGCTCTCACCGCTGCTACAGATTCTGGAGATCTCCCTCACCAGCGTGTTGGGCCTGCTCTTCCCACGTTGGGCTTGATCTCTGACCATCAAAGTCCTGATCCAGGTCCCCAGTCGCTCCCACCCTCTGGACCTGTCAAAACCACGATGCTGTCTCTTCCACGTCCTGCATGACCCAGCTGTCTCCAGAAACCAAGTAAGTAGAAAGTAATGCACTAAAAGACTGAAATAAATGAAAAATGGGAAAAGAAGAATAAAAAGTAAAAAAATGGAAAAGCAGATGGAGTGGACAAGCCTACTCCGCCACCGCCATCTTGGATTTTTGTAATTATATAATGTTTGTGTCTTGTTTTCTTTGCATTTTATAGTGGAGATCAATTCTCTCCCTTTCGCACCCTAATTTACATTCTGTTTTACATCTCTCTTTTCCTTTTCTCCATCATTAATAACTCTTTTGTCTTTTGCACTGGTCCTCTTCACTATCTGCCCCCTTGTTCCTCCGCATCTACCTCTCTCAAAAGTATCAAGAAGAATTGTTTTCCATCTCTATCATATCAGTACTCAAAATGTTAGCTCTGTTTTCCTCTCACCAGACATGCTGTCAGACCTGCTGAGTCTCTTCAGCATTCTCTGTGCTTATGCAGAAACCTCGGCATGTTTGCCCTTTCGAGTTGCTGGTGACTCCATTGGCTGGCTCACATGAGCTACATGGATGGTGGCTGCATCCAAAAAGACACCCTCAATGAGGAGCTTGCTAGACTAGATTGCCCAGCACTGTAATACAAATATATCTATAAGCAAGATCTCAAGATGGCCATGATCAGAGTCTACGCATGGCAAGTCTTTGCATCGGATTGGAGTGCCGGTAGGCAAATCATCAGAAGACTGTTGAAAGAAAGGGGAAGGAAGTAATAAATGACCAACTGGCAGGAAGAAGGGACCACTGGAAGGAGAGAAATATGTCATTTAACCTTGGGCCACTGCTGTTCTGCTATGCCAGCATTGAAAGGGACTACTGCTCATGACTCAGACTCGAAAGCCACACCAGATGACATCCAGTCTAGAAAGGATAGACACCCTGAGCGCAGGCCATTGTCTCCTGAAATGGAAGACTGCTAACCTCAGGTGATAGCCTTTAATGAGTCCCCTGTCTCTGGTTCAAATAACTGAACCATCTGTTGTCTGGAGAAGTCAGTCACTAACTCATTTCACAAAAGGCCTTGGAAATATGAGTTAAGGCTCTATTTGCATAGCTAATGACTTTAACACCTGGAGTTTAAGGGGTGATTTGCAAAGGCTGTCTTGTTTCAGAGGTCAGAACCTTTCCTACTGTTTTGATGTGAGATATTTAAAAGCCTTTCCAGATTTAATCACACATCAGTGGGTTAATGCTCCAGTGCTGAATTCACTGAGTTGTGATTCATCACATGAGATTTTAAGCTGATACCCCTTCAGGTGGATGAGGAAGATTCCAAAATGGCAGATCCTGAAAAGACTGAGGTATCTTCCCTGGAATGCTGCCACAGGAGTAAAACAGTTTCACCAACATTCTGTATCCTGTGGCTTATTGGGGGACTGCCACAGTGCACAACATTATTGTTTTGTTTGTGTGAAGAACATTGAACTGGCATGTGAACTAGTAGGAAATGCACAATATTTAACTTTATTTTGTATTTTTTGACAGAGGTATATTTCCCTGAGGCATTCCATTGATTTCACCTTGCATGCTCCTGTTCCACAGTCTCATGACCCCATCAGCTACAGATACCAAAATTAACAATCATGTTTACAATCATTTTCACACTGTTTAATCTGAATCTATTCGAGAATAAGAGGCACATGGTCCTCTACAATCTGTCAGAAGACCCCCCATGAATATCTACAGTTGTACCCCCTCAGGATGAAATTAAGATTTTAGAAGAAAACGAGAATAGATTTCAAGCAAAATTCATTTTTTGGTGAAACGTTAATTGGCAACAAAAATTAGGTTTTTTGACATTATGTATCTTCTGTTACTTAAAATAGCCAGGAGTGTTATGGATGCCATCTGCCACAGAGTGTTTGCTACTCATGTTAAAGCTCAGGGAAAATTGTCAAATGGGCACATTACTTTAAAACCTTATTCTTGGGATATCGGTCTCATTGACAAGGCCAGGATTTATTGCCTGTACCTACTTGCCCTAGAACTGAGTGGTTGCTAGGCCATTTCAGACAGGCAGTGAATGATCGATCACATCGATGTGAGAGGAGAGTTCCTGGTAGGCCAGACCAGGTAAACTTGCCAGAGTGTCTCCCCTTAAAGACATTTGCTAACCAGATTGCTTTGTACAATAATCATCAATGGTTTTGTGATCCAGGTATATTTAATGGATTTAAGTTCCACTTGCTGTCATGATGGAATTTGAGCCTGTCACCCCAGACTGTCACTACATTGAGTTCTCCAATTTCAATAGCTTCCCTTCCCATCCCCGACTCTGTCCCAGCCCCTCCTCCTCCCCCTCCTTTCCACCCTTCCATCGACCCTTCCTTCCAGCTACCAACCGGATTCATCCTTCCCATCGACCAACCAGGTCTTATCCTCTGCCTGTCCTTACCTATTCCCATCTCATCACTCTGTCCCCGCCTCCCCCTTTATCTGCAACTCCCCCTACACCCACCCCTATCCTGACGAAGGGTTACACCTGAAACATTGACTTCTCCACCTCCTGATACTGCTTGGCTTGCTGTGTTCTTCCAGCCTCCTGCCTGTCTACCCCAGGGTACTAGCCTGGGCTTCTGAATTCCCATTCTCATGACATACAAACATAAGAGGCAGGAGTAGGATTAGGCTATTCTGAACTATGAGCCATCTCCATCATTCAGGAGGATCATGGAGGATCTATTTTTGAATTCCACATTCCCATCAACCTCCGATAACATTTCATTCCCGATCTTCTGATCTAAAAGTAATCTATTTGCGTAAACCTTAAAAATATTCAAAAACTGCCTCTACTGCCTTCTGAATGAACAAATTCTAAAGCCTTGTAACCCTTGAAGTAAAGAAAAGTAATTTCTCTCTGTCCTTCAAGTGTGACCCTTAATTTTCAAACTGTGTCTCTCAGTCTGGACAGATCTACAAAAAGAAACCCACTTTCCATCTTTGGATGTTAGCAGCCTTCAGGATCTGATGTCACACTACCATTAATTCTATTCAGGTGCAAGATTCAGGATTTTATGGATAGTCAACAAAGCTTTGTCCGTGGGACATCAGGTCTTACAAACTTGATTGAGTTTTTTGAAGAAGTAACAAAGAGGATTGATGAGGGCAGAGCAGTGGACGTGATATATATGGACTTCAGTAAGGCATTTGACAAGGTTCCTCAGGGTAGACTGTTTTATAAGGAGAAAGTCAGGTCTGCAGATGCTGGAGATCAGAGATGGAAATGTGTTGCTGGAAAAACGCAGCAGGTCAGGCAGCATCTAGGGAACAGGAGAATCGACGTTTCGGGCATTAGCCCTTCTTCAGGAATTCCCTGAAGAAATTACTTTTCTTTACTTCAAGGGTTACAAGGCTTTAGAATTTGTTCATTCAGAAGGCAGTAGAGGCAGTTTTTGAATATTTTTAAGGTTTACGCAAATAGATTACTTTTAGATCAGGAGATCGGGAATGAAACATTAGACTGTTTTATAAGGTTAGATCACATTAGACTGTTTTATAAGGTTAGATCACATGGAATGCAGGAGAAGTAGCCATTTGGATATAGAACTGGCTTAAAGGTAGGAGACAGAGGGTGGTCGTGGAGGGTTCCTTTTCAGACTGGAAGCCTGTAACCAGTGGTGTGCCACAAAGATCAGTGCTGGGTCCATTACTTATAGTCATTTATATATATGATTTGGATCTGAAAATTGAAAGTATACTTAGTAAGTTTGCAGATGACACCAATATCAGTGGTGTAGTGGACAGGAAAGAAGGTTACCTCAGAGTGCAATAGAACATTGATCAGATGGGTCAATGGGCTGAGGAGTGGCAGATGGAGTTTAATTTAGATAAATGTAAGGTGTTGCATTTTGGAAAGACAAATCAGGGCAGGGCTTATACACTGGGAAGTCCTGGGAAGTGTTGCTGAACAAAGAGACCTTGGAGTGCAGGTGGAAAGTGGAGATGCAGGTAGATAGGATAGTGAAGAAGGTGTTTGGTATGTTTTCCTTTATTGGTCAGAGCATTGAATATTGGAGTTGGGAGGTCATGCTATAGCTGTACAGGACATTTGTTAGGCCACTTTTGGAATGTTGTGTGCAATCCTGGTCTCCCTCCTATAGGAAGGATGTTGTGAAACTTGAAAGGGTTCAGCAAAGATTGAAAAGGATGTTGCAAGGATTGGAGGGTTTGAGCTTTGGGAGAGGTTGATTAGACTTCTTTTAAATTGATTTGTGGGACTTGGGTGTCGCAGGGTGGCCAGCATGGTTAGAGACACAAAAAACCTGCAGATGCTGGAATCCAAAGTAGACAGACAGGAGGCTGAAAGAACACAGTATCAGGAGGTGAAGAAGTTGATGTTTCAGGTGTAACCCTTCTTCAGGACTGATAAAGAGTTACACCTGAAATGTCGGCTTCTGCACCTCCTGATGCTGCCTGGCTGGCCAACATTGATAGCCGATCCTATTAGCCCTTGAGAAGGTGGTGGTGAGCTGTCTTCTTGAATCGCTGCAGTCCACTTGCTGCGGATTGACCTACAATACCGGTAGGGAAGGAATTCCAGGATTTTGACCCAACGACAATGAAGGAACGGCGGTATATTTCCAAGTCAGGGTGGTGAGTGGCTCGGAGGGGAATTTGCAGATGACGGTGTTCCCAAGTACCTGCTGTCCTTATCCTTCTAAATGGAAGTTATTGTGGGTTTGGAAAGTGCTGTCTCAGGATCTTTGAATTTCTGCAGTGCATCTTGTCAGTAGTACACCCTTGTGCTGCTGAGCACTGGTGGTGGAGGCTTTGTATATTTGCAGATGTGGTGCCAATCAAGCAGGTTGCTTTGTCCTGGATGGTGTCAAATATCTTGAGTTTTGTTGGAACTCCACCCATCCAGGAAGTATTCCATCACACTCCAGACTTGTGCCTTGGTGGATAGACTCAGGAGGTGAGTTACTTGCCGCAGTATCCCTCATCTCTGACCTGCTGTTGTAGCCACTGTGTTTATGTGGTGAGTCCAGTGAGGAGTCACGAATGGTGCTGAACACTATACAATCATCAGCAAACATCCCCACTTCTGGCCTTATGACAGAGGGAGAGTCATTAATGAAGCAAATGAAGATTGTTAGGCCTAGGAAGCTACCCTGAGGGACTCCTGCAGAGATGTCCTGGAGCTGAGATGACTGACCCTCCACAAATACAACCATCTTCCTTTGTGCCAGGTATGACTCTAACTAGCAGACTGTGAGTCTCCTGATACCCATTGATTCCAGTTTTGCCAGGGCTCCTTGATGTCATGCTCAGTCAAATGTGACCTTGATGTCAAGGCCTGTCACTCTCACCTCCCCTCTGGAATTCAGCTCTTTTGTCCATGTTTGAACCAAGACTCTAATGATGTGTGGGGCTGAGTGGCCCTGGCAGAACCTAAACTGGGCATCAGTGAGTAGGTTATTGCTGAGCAGGTGCTGCTTGGTGATTGAGAGTGTGTGCTGGAAAAGCACAACAGATCAGACTGTGCTTTTCTAGCACCACACTCTCAACTCTGATCTCCAGCATCTGCAGTCCTCACTTTCTCTGAGGTGTTGCTTGATAGCACTGTTAATAACCCCTTCCATCACTTTACTGATGTATGAGAGTATACTGATTGGGAGGTAATTGGCCGGGTTTTAATTTTTCCTGCTTTTTGTGTACAGAGCATACCTGGGCAATTTTCCACAGTGTTGGGTAGCTGCCGGTGTTGTAACTGTACTGGAAGAGCTTGGCAAGGGGAGCAGCAAGTTTGAGAGCACACATCTTCAGTACAATTGCCGGAATGTTCTCAGGCCTATTGCCTTTGCAGTATCCAGTGCCTCCAGCCATTTCTTGATATCACATGGAGTGAATGGAATTGGCTGAAGGCTGGTATCTGTGATGCTGGGGACCACTGGAGGAGCCCGAGATGGATCATCCACTCGACACTTCTGACTGAAGATTGTTGTGAGTGCATCAGCCTTATCTTTTGCACCGATGTGCTGGGCTCCTCCATCATTGAGGATGGAGATATTTGTGGAGCCTCCTCCTCCAGTGAGGTGTTTAAGTATCCACCACCATTCATGACTGGATGTGGAAGGACTGCAGAGCTTAGATCTGATCCGTTGGTTGTGAGATCGCTTAGCTCTATCACTAGCTGTTTATGCTGTTTGGCATGCAAGTAGTCCTGTCTGGGAGCTTCACCAAGGTTGACACTTCATTTTTAGCTCTGCCTGATGCTGCTCTTGGCATGCCCTCCTGCACTCTCCATTGAACCAGGGTTGATCCCCTGGCTTGATGGTCATGCTTGAGTGGGGGATATGCTGCACCATGAGGATGCAAATTGTACTGGAGTACAGTTCTGCTGCTGTTGATGGCCCACAGCATCTCATGGATGTCCAGTCTTTAGCAGCTGGATTGGTTTGAAATCTGCCCCATTTACCACACAACACGATGGAGGTTGTTCCCAATGTGAAGGCGGCACTTCATCTCCACAAGGACACTGCAGTGGTCACTTTTACCCATACTGTCATGGACAGATGCTTCTGCAGCTTGCAGATTAGTATGGATGAGGTCAAGTATGTTTTTTCTCTCTTGTTGATTCTTTCACCACCTGTCGCAGACCCAGTCCAGCAGTTATACCCTTTAGGACCTGACTAGCTAGATCAGTAATGCTGCTGCCAAGCCACTTTTGTGGCGGACATTGAAATCCCCCATCCTGAGTACATTTTGTGCTCTTGCCACCCTCAGAACTTCCTCCAACATGGAGGAGTACTGATTCATCAGCCGAAGGAGGACGGTACACAGTAAGCAGTGAGAGGTTTCCTCGCCCTTGTTTAACCTGAAGCCATAAGACTTCATTGTCAATGTGAGTACTGAGTCACAATTAAGTAGAATGGATGGCTTTGAGGTATGTACAGAAGAGGTGTTGGAAATTCTGGAAAGGGTGAAAATAGATAAGTCCCCTGGGCCTGATGGCATTTATCCTAGGATTCTCTGGGAAGCGAGGGAGGAGATTGCAGAGCCATTGGCATTGATTTTTATGTCCTCGTTGTCTACAGGAGTAGTGCCAGAAGATTGGAGGCTAGCAAATGTGGTTCCCTTGTTCAAGAAAGGGAGTAGGGATAACCCTAGCAACTATAGGCCGGTGAGTCTCACTTCTGTTGTGGGCAAAATCTTAGAGAGAATTGTAAGGGATAGGATTTATGAACATCTGGATAGGAATAATGTGATCAAGGATAGTCAGCACGGTTTTGT
>NC_057724.1:75142204-75163927 GCF_004010195.1 Chiloscyllium plagiosum | reverse complement strand
AGAGATGTTAGGGGTAGGTTCTTTACTCAGCGAGTCGTGAGTTCATGGAATGCCCTGCCAGTAGCAGTGGTGGACTCTCCCTCATTATGGGCATTTAAGCGGGCATTGGATAGGCATATGGAGGATAGTGGGCTAGTGTAGGTTAGGTGGGCTTGGATCGGCACAACATCGAGGGCCGAAGGGCCTGTAATGCGCTGTATTCTTCTATGTTCTATGCCCTCATTATGGGCATTTAAGCGGGCATTGGATAGGCATATGGAGGATAGTGGGCTAGTGTAGGTTAGGTGGGCTTGGATCGGCGCAACATCGAGGGCCGAAGGGCCTGTACTGCGCTGTATTCTTCTATGTTCTATGTTCTATGTTCATGGGGTCTGGAGTCGATGTCAAGGACTCTAACAGCAACTCCCTCCTGAGTGCATGCCACTGTACCGCCACCTCTTCTGGGTCTGTCCTGTCAGTGGGACAGGACATATTCCAGGATGGCAATGGTGGTGTCTGGGGTGTTATCTGTAAGGTATGATTCAGCAAGAATGACTGTGTCAGGTAGTTGCTTGACTAGTCTGTGAGACAGCTCTCCCAATTTCGGCATTGGCCCCCCAGACATTGGTAAGTAGGACTTTCCATGGTTGACAGGCTGGGGCTGTTTTCCCTGGAGCATGTGGTGACCTTATAGAGGTTTATAAAATCATGAAGGGCATTGATAGGATAAATAGACAAGGGCTTTTCCCTGGGTTGGAGGATTCCAAAACTAGAAGGCATAAGTTTAGGGTGAGAGGGGAAAGATTTAAAAAGGACCTAAGGGGCAACTTTTTCATGCAAAGGGTGGTGAGTGTATGGAATGAGCTGCAAGAGGAAGTGATGGATGCTAGTACAATTACAACATTTAGAAGACATCTAGATGGTTACATGAATAGGAATGGTTTAGAGGGATATGGGCCAAGTACTGGCAAATAGGACTAGATTAATTTAGGATATCTGGTCAGCATGGATGAATTGGACCTAAGGGTTTCCGTGCTGTAGATCTCTCTCTGGCTCTATCTGAGCCAGTGATGATGTGGAGCTGGAAGATTTTCTGTGTGATGACCTTTTGTCCAGTTATGCTTTATGTTTTAAAAGCAAACACCAACACATTGTCTTACTATTCACGGATTCTAAACCGAGGCCCCGTCTCTACGTTCAGGTGGTTGTAAAAAAACTCTTTGGCACCACTCTTGATCAATAATTGTGCCATAAGCATAATCACAAAAATTGTTTATTCCAACATCATTACTATTTGATTTATGTATTGCATTTCCAGTCATATGACAGTATCTCAACTTTAAGAACTATTCCTTTGCCTGCAAAGTATTTTGTGATGTCCTGAAGTCATGAAAGGAATGTGGATTCATTCACATTAGACAAAATTGAAATAATATTTTTTAGCTTTTCAACAGCTATTCATAACTCTCTCTTGAGCATTGCCTTGAAGCTGCACTTGTTGTCGTAAAAAAATGATATGCAATCACTTCCCAGCAAGAAAACGGTGAAATATTAAGCATAATGTACTCAACATATTTATTAAAGCACACTCTCCAGCTGTGATTAATGCTTTTTTTTCCCATTTTTGAATATGTACCTCTGAAGACTGAAAGGGCAGCACGGTGGCTCAGTGCCTCACAACACCAGGGACCCAGGTTCGATTCTACCCTCGGGCAATTGTCTGTGTGGAGTTTGCACATTCTCCCCGTGTCTCTGTGGATTTCCTCTGGTACTCCAGTTTCCTCCCATAGTTCAACAATGTGCAGGTAAAGTGGATTGGCCATGCTACATTGCCCATAGTGTCCAAGGATGTGTTGATTGGGTAGATTAGCCATGGGAAATACTGGGATAGGTTAAGGTGGTGGGTCTGGATGGGATGCTCTTGGGGGGATGAATAAGGACATCGAGGGGCTGAATGGCCTGCTTTGACACTGTCAGGATTCTATTCGAAGATAGCCCAAGCTGAAATCTCTCAGAGCATCTTTGTGAAAAAGTTACTGGTCTTGACTTCGACAGAAAGCTGTTACACAGAGTTATAATGAAAACACTTGCACTGTCATGCAATTGTTATTCTTGTCTACCATTCTGCAGCAGATGGCAATGTAGGAGGTCACCACTGTCTCAGATAATGAGAACTTTTCCCAACAGTGTGAAATGATACTTCCTTCACCATTGCACTTGTGATTCCATTGTGATCTCCTCTGAATGAACAAAACTCGACAGGCACTTTCAAAGTTGGAGTCAGTATTTGATTGGAGACATCCAAGGCATCGTGGGTGAAGTTTATAAGATTCCTGTACATTTGAATAAAGGTCAAATGGATTTAATTGTGGAACTCATATAAAAACAATATATCGCTCAATTAGGAAATTGCAACAGTTTGCTTTGTTCAACTGTTTGGTTTGTTAAGTCAAGTGTCTTCTCAGTGAGGTGACAGGTAGGGATTTTAATGCTAACAATCAATTGTTTCTCTTACACCTTCACAGGGTGTAGGCCAACATTTACTGCTCATTGCGAATTGTTCTAGAGAACGTGCGCTGCCTTGTTGAACCTTGCAGTCCTCAGAGTGTGAGGACACCCTCACTGCTGGTAGGGAGGAACCTGCAGGATTTTGACCGAGAGACAGTGAAGGAATAGTGATATATTTCCAAATCAGCATGGCATATGGTGGGGAGAGGAGTTTGCAGTGGTGGGTGTTCCCATGCATTTGTTGCCCCAATCCTTCAAGGTGGTAGGGATCAGGGGTTTGGAAGGCGCTATTGAAGGAAGCTCAGTTACTTAAATTAAACTGCATTTATTTCAGTGCAAGAGGCCAAACAGGGAAGGCAGATGAACTCAGGGCATGGTCAGGAACATGGGACTGGGATATCACAGCAATTACAGAAACATGGCTCAGGGATGGGCAGGACTGGCAGCTTAATGCTCCAGGATACAAATGCTATAAGGAAGGATAGAAAGGGAAGCAAGAGAGGAGGGGGAGTGGCGATTTTGATAAGGGATAGCATTACAGCTGTACTGAGGGAGAATATTCCCGGAAATACATCCAAGGAAGTTATTTTGGTGGAACTGAGAAATAAGACAGAGACTATCACCTTATTGGGATTGTATTATAGACCCCCTAATAGTCAGCGAGAAATTGAGAAACAAACTTGTAAGGAGATCTCAGCTAACTGTAAGAATAATAGGGTGGTTATGGTATGGGATTTTAACTTTCCAAACATAGACTGGGACTGTCCTGGTGAAAAAGGTTTAGATGGAGAGGAATTTCTTAAGTGTGTACAAGACAATCTTCTGATTCAGTCTGTGGATGTACCAACTAGAGAAGGTGCAAAACTTGACCTTCTCTTGGGAAATAAGGCAGGGCAGGTGACTGAGGTGTCAGTGGGGGAGCACTTTGGGGCCAGCAACCATAATTCTATTAGTTTTAAAATAGTGATGGAAAAGAATAGACCAGATCTAAAAGTTGAAGTTCTAAATTGGAGAAAGGCCAATTTTGATGGAGTTGGGCAAGAACTTTCAAAAGCTGATTGGGGGCAGATGTTCACAGGTACAGGGACGGCTGGAAAATGGGAAGCCTTCAGAAATTCTGAGTAATTCAAGATGGAAGACAGGAAAAGTTTCTGGCTGTAACAACTGCTCCTTTTTTGAGGTATTTTAGGTGTTGGAGGGGATTTCCTCAAATTCCAGGAGCAGCAATTACTATTTTATATGCTGTTGCATTGTTTTGGAATTTTGGAAAAAAAAATCAAAACAACAGCAGTTTTAAAAGGGAGAAGAGCAGATAAAGGAAGCACATGGTGAGGTCAGTGCAGGACAGAGAGAGAGAGAAAGAAACTGACACCACAGTGAACCTACACAGTTACTGCCTTTGCTGTTTGAATTCATGTATCGTGGGACATCGGAATGCGTCTGGGAAAATGAACAAACAGTGAAATTCACAACTAATCTTGGAAGAACTTGTCTTGGAGAGGTCACAGCACAGAAGCAGATAAGTGAACAGTTTAATTGGGGCCTACAGAAAGTCTGCAGTAGTGAGTAGAGCGGATTATTTCTTGATTGCATGTTTTTTGAGATATGTCTCTTGATTAAACTTAAAATATAAGTCACAATAATTAATTTAATCTGGGGCAGTGTTTTGTAGAGGAATAAGACGGTTTGTAGATTGTGAAGAAGCAAAAATGGCCTATAGTAGAGTGATATGTGCTTCTTGTCAGATGTGGGAGTTTAAAGAGAGTTTAAGGGTTACTGAGGATTATATCTGCAATAAATGATGTTGGTTGCGAATCTTATCAGATCGAATGGATCAGTTGGAGAGACAGTTAGAAGCAATGAGGAAATTGCAGCAGCAACAGTATGTGATGGATGGCAGTTATAGGAAGGGGGGGGGGGTCTCAGATACAGTCACATAGATGGGTTAACTCCAGGAAGGGTAAGAGAGATAGGCAGCTAGTGTAGGAGTCTTCTGTGGCTATACTCATTTCAAATGAGTATGCTGTTTTGGAAAGTGTAGGGGTGATGGATTCTCAGGGGAATGTAGCATGAACAGCCAAGTTTCTGGTATTGAGGCTGTCTCTAATGCAATGAGCGGTATGTCGGGTTTCAAGAGATCAATTGTGTTAGGGGATTCTCTAGTCCGAGGTACAGACAGATGTTTCTGAGGCCAGCAGTGAAAAATCAGAATGGTGTGTTGCTTCCCTGGTGCCAGGATCAAGGATGTCTCAGAGAGGGTGCAGAATGTTCTTAAAGGGGAGAGGGGGCCACAAGAGGTCATTGTCCACATTGGAATCAACGAAAAAGGAAGGGAAAAGGTTGAGATTCTGAAAGGAGATTCCAGGGAGTTAGGCAGGAATTTAAAAAGGACGTCCTCGAGAGTAGTAACATCTGGAATACTCCCCGTGCTATGAGCTAGTGAGGGCAGGAATAGGAGGATAGAGCAGATGAATGCATGGCTGAGGAGCCGGTGTATAGGAAAAGGTTTCACATTTTTGGATCATTGGAATCTCTTTTGGTGTAGAAGTGAGCTGTACAAGAAGGACGGATTGCACCTAAATTGGAAGGGGACTAATATACTGGCAGGGAAATTTGCTAGAACTGCTTGAGAGGATTTAAACTAGTAAGGTGGGGGGGTGGGGGGTGGGGGGGGGGGGGGGTGGGACCCAGTGAGATAGTGAGGAAAGAGATCAATCTGATACTGGTACAGTTGAGAACAGAAGTGAGTCAAACAGTCTGGACAGGCAGGGACAAGGTAGGACTAATAAATTAAACTGCATTTATTTCAATGCAAGAGGCCTAACAGGGAAGGCAGATGAACTCAGGGAATGGTTAGGAACATGGAACTGGGATATCATAGCAATTAGGGAAACATGGCTCAGGGATAGGCAGGACTGGCAGCTTAATGTTCCAGGATACAAATGCTACAGGAAGGATAGAAAGGGAGGCAAGAGAGGAGGGGGAGATGCAGGTTTGATCAGGAATAGCATTACAGCTGTGCTGAGAGAGGATATTCCTGGAAGTACATCCAGGGCAGTTATTTGGGTGGAACTGAGTAATACGAAAAGGATGATCACCTTATTTGGATTGTATTATAGACCCTCTAATAGTCAGAGGGAAATTGAGAAACAAACTTGTATGGAGATCTCAGCTATCAGTAAGAACCTTTTATCGTAGCCTGCTTGACACACTTTCCTCATTCTTGAAGAAGGGCTCATGCCCGAAACGTCGATTTTCCTGCTCCTTGGATGTTGCCTGACCTGCTACGCTTTTCCAGCAACACATTTTCAGCTCTGATCTCCAGCATCTGCAGTCCTCACTTTCTCCTATCTGTAAAAATAATAGGGTTGTGATTGTAGGGGATTTTAAATTTCCAAATATAGACTAGGACTGTTAAGGGTTTAGATGGAGAGGAATTTGTTAAGTGTGTACAAGAAAATTTTCTGATTCAGTGTGTGGATGTACCTACTAGACAAGGTGAAAAACTTGGTAAAGGTAAAAAGGTGAAAAACCTGACCTACTCTTGTGAAATAAGGCAAGGCAGGTGACTGAGGTGTCAGTGGGGGAGCATTTTGGGGTAAGCGACCATTTATCCATTAGATTTAAAATAGTGATGGAAAAGGATAGACCAGATCTAAAAGTTGAAGTTCTAAGTTGGTGAAAGGCCAATTTTGATGGTATTAGGCAAGAACTTTTGAAAGCTGTTTGGGCGCAGATATTCGCAGGGAAAATGATGGATAGAAAATGGGAAGCCTTCAGAAATGAGATAATGAGAATCCAGAGAAAGTATATTCCTGTCAGGGTGAAAGGGAAGACTGGTAGGTGTAGGGAATGCTGAATGACTAAAGAAATTGAGGGGTGGGTTAAGGAAAAGAAGGAAGCATATGTCAGGTATAGACAGGATAGATCGAGTGAATCCTTAGAAGAGTATAAAGGCAGTAGGAGTATACTTAAGAGGGAAATCAGGAGGGCAAAAAGGGGACATGAGATAGCTTTGGCAAATAGAATTAAGGAGAATCCAAAGGATTTTTACAAGGACATTAAGGGCAAAAAGGTAACTAGGGTGAGAATAGGTCCCCTCAAAGATCAACAAAGCGGCCTTTGTGTGGAGCTGCAGAAATGGGGGAGATACTAAACAAATATTTTGCATCGGTAATTACTGTGGAAAAGGACGTGGAGCATATAGAATGCAGGGAAATAGATGGTGTCATCTTGACAAAAGAGGAGGAAGTGGTGGATGTCTTGAAACGCATAAAAGTTGATAAATCGCCAGGTCCTGATCATGTATACTAAAGAACTTTGTGGGAAGCTAGGGAAGTGATTGCTGAGCCCTTTGCTGAGATATTTGTATCATCGATAGTCATAGATGAGGTGCCAGAAGACTGCAGGTTGGCTAACGTGGTGCCACTGTTAAAGAAGGGTGCTAAGGACAAGCCGGGGAACTATGGACTAGTGAGCCTGACAGTTGTTGGAAGTAATCCTGGGGGACAGGATTTAAATGTATTTGAAAAGGCAAGGACTGATTAGGGTTGGTCAACATGGCTTTGTGTGTGGGAAATCATGTTTAGATAAATGTGTGGTGCTGCATTTTGGGAAAGCAAATCATAGCAGGACTTAGCAAGTGGAGTGGCAGGTAGATAGGATAGTGAAGAAGGTGCTTAGTATGCTTTCCTTTATTGGTCAGAGTATTGAGTACAGGAGTTGGGAGGTCATGTTGCGGCTGTACAGGACATTGGCTGGGCCACTGTTAGAATATTGCATGTAATTCTGGTCTCCTTACTATTGGAAAGCTATTGTGAAACTTGAAAGGGCTCAGAAAAGATTTATTGGATGTTGTCAGGGTTGGAGGATTTGAATTATAGGGAGAGGTTGAATGGATTAGGGCTGTTTTCCCTGAAGTGTCAGAGGCTGAGGGGTGACCTTACAAAAGTTTATAAAATCATGAGGGGCATGGATAGGATAAATAAACAAAGTCTGTTCCCTGGGGTCGGGGAGCCCAGAACTAGAGGGCATAGGCTTAGGGGAAAGATATAAAAGAGACCTAAGTGGCAACCTTTTCATGTACAGGGTTGTGCTTGTATGGAATGAGCTGCCAGAGGATGTGGTGGAGGCTGGTAGAATTGCAACATTTAAAAAACATTTGGATGGGTATATGAATAGGAAGGGTTTTGAGGGATATGGGCTGGGTGTTGGCAGGTGGGACTAGATTGGGTTGGGATATCTGGTCAGCATGGATGAGTTGGACCGAAGTGTCTGTTTCTGTGCTGTACACCTCTATGACTCTACTAAAGTGCCTTTGTAGATGGTATGAAACGCTGCTGCTACTGTGTTTGGTGATGAAGGAATTGAATACTGAAGATGGTGCATGGGCTGCCAGGCAAGTGGGATACTTTGTCCTCAAAGACATTGAACGTTTTGAGCATTGTTGGAGCTGCACTCGTCCTGATAAATGGAGAATATTCCATTACACTCGTGACATGTAGATGGTAGATGAGATTTGAAGAGACAAAAAGTGAATTGATCACTAAGTTCTGACCTGGCCTTGCATCAAAAGCATTTATATGGCTAGTCCACTTCAGTTTGTGGTGAATGGTGACCCCAAGAATGTTGATGAGTGGGGAGTTCAGCAATGGCTATGCCATTGAATATTAAGGAGCAATTTCTTAATCTTCACTCATAGGATGTGAGCATTGCTGATTGACCAATATTTATTGCCCCCCTTAGTTGCCCTTGAGATGGTAGTGGTGACATGCCTTCTTGAACCGCTGCAGTCCATATGCTGTGGGTTGACCAATAATGTCCTTATGAAAGGAATTTCAGAATTTTGACCCAGCAACATGAAGGAATGGTGCTATAATTCCAAATCAGGATGGTGAGTGGCTTGGAGGGAAACTTGCAGGTGGTGGTATTGCCATTTTTGAAAAGTTTGAAAACACGTACCAACAGATTCAAGAACAACTTCTTCCCTGCTGATATCAGACTAATGAACTACCTCTCATATATTAGAGTTGATCTTTCTCTGCACCTTCTCTGTAGCTGTAAACACTATATTCTGCGTTCTGTTCTATTACTCGGAGGTACTTATGTAAGGTATGATATGTCTGGTCAGCAAACAAAACAATACTTTACACTGTCTCTCAGTGCATGTGACAATAATCAACTTAAATATCTACTGCTCTCGTTCTTCAGGATGGAAGTGGTCGTGGCTCGAAAAGTGCTCTCTAATAATCTTTGGTGAAGTGTACCCTATAGATAATACACTCTGCTGCTACTGAGCGTCGGGTAGTGAAGGGAATGGATGTGCTGACAATGAAGCAGGTAGCTTTGTTCTAGATGGTGTCAACCTTGTTCAGTGTTGTTGGAGCTGCACCCATTCAGGCAAATGGGGAGTATTCCATCACACTCCTAGCTTGTGCATTATGGATGATGGACAGGCTTTGGGGAGTCGGAATGTGAGTTATTTGCTGCAGTGTTCCTCACCTCTGATCAGCTCCTTGCAACACTGTATTTATGTGGCTTGTCCAGTTGAATTTCTGGTCAATGGTGATCTCAAGGATGTTGATAATGGGGAATTCAGTGATAGAAACATCATTGAAAGGGCTGCAGTAAAATTCTCTCTTGTTGCAGATGGCCATTGTGCGGCACATATGTAATTTGCTATTTGTCACCCTAAGCCTGGATATTGTCCAGACCTTGTCGCCTTGTTAATGGGTTGCTTCAGAACGTAAGGTGTTGTGAATTGTGTTGAACATTATGCAATCATGGCCATGGATGACACCAATCACTGGAGATTTTGACTTTGATGCCCACTGATTCCAGTTAGATTCTCTCTTGTTGGAGCTGACCATGTCTGGAAATATCAAAAATGATGTCTCCCCAAATTATACAACCCCAAAAGCCTGCAGCCAGTTACACGGGTCATTGGTGAGCCAACATGAGAATTAGGAACAGCAGGAGGCCATTCAGCCCCTTGACCCTACTCAGCCATTCATTATAGACCTTGGCTGATCCAACACTTCTCACATGCACTTTCCTGCATTTTCCATGTAACCCTAATTGGCTGACTGATCAATAATCAGTATCTCAGCCTTTAACATACACAAGGACACAGTACCTCCCCTACACCCCCACCCACCCACCCCTACAGCTCTCTGCGTCAGGCATCACAAAGACTCACAACAACCTGACAGAATAAATTCATCTTGATCTCAGTTTTAAGTTGGCAACCCTTTATTCTGAGACTATGCCTCTGGTCCTAACCACTCCCATGAAGTGAAAAGTATCTCAGCATTTACCCTGTCATGCCCAACAAGGCGATCAGATGACATCACCTGTCATCCTTCTTAAGTCGAGTCCCAACCTGTTTTGCCTTTGCTCCTAAGACAATCCCTCCTTACCAGGGATCATCCTCATGAACCTTTTCCGAACTGCCTCCAATGATATGATATATTTCCTTTAAAAAGGGGACCAATTATTCAATTACACTTTGTTCTAGCACTTGGTAATTACATCACAATGACTTCGGTATCTATGTCCCTAGGCTCAATCTAACCAATGTGGATTTATTGGAACATATTTCCCTAAGAGTGTCATGTTGCAAAAGGGTGGAGCTCTGTGAGATGGGGACTGAGAGCTTTCGACCATTACATCACATGGCATCATATAGTGATGACATCATTAGCTTGGCCATTCAAGTTATATTAAATATCTTCTAGGAGATATAAGGTAGCAGAAATTAAGGGAGCACACCTCATAATATTGTACATTTTTGTCACTGTTCTTTAAGTTTTTGTCAAGTAAGAACTGCCCATTGAATATTCTCCTGCCTGGTTGTTATCTCCATGCACTTAAACCATTTACTTACCCTAGCAAAAGAAGAGACAGCCAAAAGTATGGCTTGGTGTAGGTTTGCTCGCTGAACTGAAAGGTTCATTTTCAGACGTTTCGTCACCATACTAGGTAACATCTTCAGTAAGCCTCTGAATGAAGCACTGCTCATGTTTCCTGCTTTCTATTTATAGGTTTGGGTTTCCTTAGGTCATATAAATAGAAACATATAAATAGAAAGCAGGAAACACTTCATCCGGAAGCTCACTGAAGATGTTACCTAGTTGTTACCAGCTCAGCAAGCAAACCCATACCCAGAACCTCAACCTGAGCTATAAATCTTCTCAAAACTCGCTAAAAGTATGGCTTTCTGAACAACAGCCAGATGGAATGTCTTCATGTTTGTGAGATCTACTAGAAAGGATTCAAACTTCCTTCAGTAGCATAATCATATTTAGAATCATGTTGGAAAAACCCAATCTGATTCACGCATGTCCTTTTTATGGAAGACGATTGCTGTCCTTACATTTTCTGGTCTAAATGTGACTCCAGACCCAGAGCACTTTTACAGTTGACAGATATGAGAAAGAGCTGAAAATGTGTTGCTGGAAAAGCACAGCAGGTCAGGCAGCATCCAGGGAACAGGAGAATCGACGTTTCAGGCATAAGCTCTGATCTCCAGCATCTGAAGACCTCACTTTCTCCTCAAAGATATGAGAAAGAAGCAGGAGGAGGCTGATGAGCTGGATGATCAGACATGATCATAATAAATGGCTAAGCAGGCTCAAATGGCCTAATCCTGCTCTTATTTTCTATGTTTCTATGTAGGGGAGGGAAATTCCAATGTGCACGACCAAGATTGGCTCAGCAATATCACTCCTGATTGAACTGGTTGGATGTCAAAGGCCATTGTTGCTAAATTTAATCTACAGCAAGGGTTGAGAGAACTGATAAGAGAGGAAAAACATATTTGATCTCATCCTCACCAACCTGCCCTTGGCCACCATATCCCTACATTACTCCTCCTAATTCAACTTATATCAAGGAAATGACTACCTAGATTCTTGGAGCTGGTATCATTTCAATAAGCATATAGTGAATTTTCACGAGTGCAATATCATTGACTGGCTTTTTGCTTTAAATTCTATCAATAGTTCTTTTGTCTTGTTTTTGTTCAATTTAAGAGAAGTTTTGTTCCACAGATTTATTAATCTCTTCACTGAGTTTGAATACAAATGTATGAATTAGGAACAGGCTTCAAATGGGCCGGAGAGCCTGCATTGAGAGTTGACCTCAAATCCGCATTCTTATCTCTGCTAATAAACTTCTCCCCCTTTTACCCCCATCTATCCAGCTCTACTTTTAAAAAAGTTCCAAATGTCTGTTCGATCACCTTTTCAGGAAAAACATTCCAAAGTCTCAGGGCAATCTGAGAGACTGAAAACAAAATCCCCTTGGTTCTGTTGGGGTTCAGATAGCTCAATTGATTGGCTAGATATTTGGCAAAGCAGAGCAAAGCCAACAATGTGGGTTCAATTCTTCAAATCATCAAGGTTAAAATGAAGGGCTCACCTTTTCATTCACTCCCCTCACCTGAGGGATTGTGACCTCAGGTTTTAATCACCTCACCCTCCCCCAGTCACCTCACACTGTCACTGATCTTTGATCTGGTTGTCCTGTTTTCCCCCCACCCTCCTCTCTGACCTATCACCTCCATCCCCACCCCCATTCACCTCCTGCACTCTTTACTACCTTCTCCCCAGCTTCCCTCCCTGCCCCACTTATCTCTCCACCCAGGAGGCTCCCTGCCTCCATTCCTGATGAAGGGCTTTTGCCCGAAATGTCAATTTTCCTGGTCCTCAGATGCTGCCTGAACTGTTGTGCTTTTCCAGCACCACTCAAATCTAAACTCTTTGATCTGGTAAGACCCTGATGACTTGACCTTCAAATAGACAACCTGATATTTAAACAAGAATATTTGCTCAAAATTCTCCCAGAAGAGGTAATCCTTTTGATATCCACACTGTGAGACCCCTCAGTAATGTACATGTTTCTGACATTTAGTATAGGAGTTGGTAGGTCATGTTACAGCTGTACATGACATTGGTTAGAGCTGAAAAATGTGTTGCTGGAAAAGCGCAGCAGGTCAGGCAGCATCGAAGGAGCAGGAGAATCGAAGTTTCGGGCATAAGCCCTTCTTCAGGAATCTTTTTTAGAGGCTGATACAATTACAACACTTAAAAGGTTAGGCTGCTTTTGGAATATTGCATGCAAATCTGGTCTCTCTGCTATCGGAAGGATCTTTTGAAACTTAAAACAGCTCAAAAAAGATTTATAAGGATGTTGCCAGGGTTGAGTTATAGGGAAAAGCTCAATAGACTGGGGCTATTTTCCATGGAATGTCGAAGGCTGAGGGGTGACCTGAAAGAGGTTTATAAAATCATGAGGGGCATGGATAGGGTAAATAGCCAAAGTCTTTTTCCCAGGGTAGTGGAGAGCAAAACTAGACTGCATAGATTTAGGGGGAGAGGGGAAAGATTTAAAAGGAACTTAAGGGGCAACATATTCACACAGAGGGTGGTGTGTGTATGGAATGAGCTGCCAGAGGAAGTGGTGGAGGCTGGTACAATTACAACACTTAAACGGCATCTGGATGAGTATATGAATAGAAAGGGTTTAGAGGGATATGGGCCAAATGCTGGCAATTGGAACTGGATTAATTTAGGATACCTGGTCAGCATGGACTAGTTGGACCTAAGGGTCTATTTCCATGCTGTACAGCTCTATGATTCGAATCAGGTTTATTGTATATTCAATGGTATAGTATTGTCTGGCACAGTTTAAGGGAAGACAATAGTCCAGTGGTATTATTGCTAGACTATTAATCCAGGAACGTAGGTGATGTTCTGGGGACAAGGGTTGAAATCCTAATCTGGCAAATAGCGTATTTGAGTTTAGTGAGATGATCATTAAACCATTGTCAATTATGAGGAAAGCCCATCTGGTTTACTCATGTCCTTTCAAGAGGAAAGCTTGTCCTTACCCGGTCTGGCCTACATGTGACTCTAGAGCCACAGCAATGTGGTTGACTCTTAACCACCCTCTGGGCAATTATGGATGGGCAATAAATGCTGTCCTGGCCAAAGATGCTCACATTCTGTGAATGAATAAAAAAAACTTGAAACCCCCCTTTTAAGTCTCTCCTTGACATGAGTCTGAGGTATAGTTAACCTTCTTTTATGGCTCACAGTATGTGAATGCAAGTGGTTAGTGAGATTAGTTTTAAATATCTGGTATTAAGTCAGTTGTCAGTATGCTTAAATTCTTAAAGCTTCACCCGTGGATGTCATTCATAAACACCTGTGATCTGGTGATCTGGAATGCTCTGCCTGAAGGGCAGTGAGGGCAAATTGAATGGTAACTTCCAAAAGAAAATTAGGTCTCAGCTCGAAAAGGAAACAATTACAAGGACATGAGGGAAAGAGCTGGAGATTGGGACAAATTGGGCAAACCTCTCAGCCAGCAAAGGGCATGCTGGACAGAAGGTTTCCCTTTTGTTGTTGATTCTAACTTTGGTAATTTCTGAAAAGGGGAACTACTTGGAATCATTTTGTCATAGGCCACACCCACCCAGCATTAATTACAATCAGTTTTAAATATTAACTCTTGTTGTGCCTCTGTTATACATTAAGAAACCTGATGACTTTCCTTTTGAAACCTGACGACATTAAACATTGACGGCGACATCCTAGCTGTTTAGCACTTAATTAATTACCCTGGATGAATATGTATTTTTAATCAGTGTGTGTAGTAAATTTCACACAGTCATGTCCATAGCTTTTGTACCATGTCAACAATAAAGCTTGCACCACCTGACAAACCTAATAAATAATGCTTAGGGTATCAGATTTTCAGAAAGTTAATTCTATGACTACCTGCAAAAAACTCCAGGTAGTTTATTAAATTAAAGCATTTATTATTAATGTAGGAACCACTGAGAATCAAGTGTGTAAAATGTAAAGTCATTCCACATGTAGTTGGTGAAAAGTACAAAATAACTGATGTGCTGGAAGTTTTTATTCACTCATGGGATGTGGCTTCATTGGCTGGTCAGTATTTTATTGGTGTGGAGCAGCCGGTTTTGGACTGCGGTGGACAGAGTTAATAATGCAATCCAAGCGACATATTGAACAAACATAGATTAAGTCTTTCATCTTTTAGAATGGGTTGCAGGTTTCGGTTCATTAATATGCAAATCCCAGAACTTCTTTTAAGTCACATGCTAGAGACAACTTAAGGTTTTATGAAAAAAGGTGACATCTCAGCTCAGACAATGTGTCTGTCCGTATCCCAAACTTGAATCAGACTGATTCTATTTCCAAAGTAGGAATTTATAAAATGTTATATGGATTGACTGCCTGCAGGTTGTGTGCTTTTTGAACAAAAATAGAATGTATCTGCAAATATAGAGTTGTAGAGTCATAGAGATATAAGCATGGAAGCAGACCCTTCGGTCCAAACCGTCCATACCGACCAGATATCCCAACTCAATCTATTCCCACCTGCCAGCACCCGGCCCATATCCATCCAAACCCTTCCTATTCATATACCCATCCAAATGCCTCTTAAATGTTGCAATTCTACCAGCCTCCACCACTTCCTCTGGCAGCTCATACCATACACATACCACGCTCTGTGTGAAAACGTTGCCTCTTAGGTGTCTTTTATATCTTTCCCCTCTCCCCTAAACCTATGCCCTCCAGTTCTGGAATCCCCAACCCCAGGGAAAAGACTTTGTCTATTTATCCTATCCATGCCCTTCATAATTTTGTAAACCTGTATAAGGTCACCCCTCAGCCTCCGACGCTCCAGGGAAAACAGCCCCAGCCTGTTCAGCCTCTCCCTATAGCTCAAATCCTCCAACCCTGGCAACATCCTTGTAAATCTTTTCTGAACCCTTTCAAGTTCCACAACATTTTTCTGATAGGAAGGAGACCAGAATTGCACGCAATATTCCAGCAGTGGCCTCACCAATGTTCTGTACAGCCGCAACATGACCTCCCAATTCCTGTACTCAATACTCTGACCAATAAAAGAAAGCATACCAAACGCCTTCTTCACTATCCTATCTACTGCGACTCCACTTTCAAGGAGCTATGAAACTGCACTCCAAAGTCTCTTTGTTCAGCAACACTCTTTAGGATGTTACCATTAAGTGTATAAGTCCTGCTAAGATTTGTTTTCCCAAAATACAGCACCTTGCAGTTATCTGAATTAAACTCCATCTGCAACTTCTCAGCCCATTGACCCATCTGATCAAGATCCTGTTAATAATTTGAGGTAACCCTCTTCGCTGTCCACTGCACCTCCAATTTTGGTGTCATATGTAAACTTACTAACTGTACCTCTTATGCACGCATCCAAATCATTTATGTAAATGACAAAAAGTAGAGGACCCAGCACCAATCCTTGTGGCACTCCACTGGTCACAGGCCTCCAGTCTGAAAAACAACCCTCCACCACCACTCTCTGTCTTCTACCTTTGAGCCAGTTCTGTATCCAAATGGCTAGTTCTCCCTGTATTCCGTGAGACCCAACCTTACGAACCAGTCTCCCATGGGGAACCTTGTCGAACGCCTTACTGAAGTCCACATAGATCACATCTACCACTCTGCCCTCATCAATCCTCTTTGTTACTTCTTCAAAAAACTCAATCAAGATTGTGAGACATGATTTCCCACGCATAAAGCCATGTTGACTATCCCTAATCAGTTCTTGCCTTTCCAAATACGAGTAATTTCTGTCCCTCAGGATTCCCTCCAACAATTTGCCCACCACCAATGCCAGGCTCACTGATCCATAGTTCCCTGCTTGTCCTTACTACCCTTGTTATAGAGTGGCACAATGTTACCCAACCTCCAGTCTTCTGGCACCTCACCTGTGACTATTGATGATACAAAAACCTCAGCAAGAGTCCCAGCAATTACCTCTCTAGCTACCCACAGAGTTCTAGGGTATACCTGATCACGTCCTGGGGATTTATCCACCTTTTCAAGGCATCCAACTCTTCCTCCTCTTTAGTATGTAATTCTGCAAATGCAAATTCACCCCATAGACGTGTGTGTGTTTGTGTGTGCTTGGTAGAGCATGTGCCTGACTGTGACAGAGCATAAGCCTGTAAGAGGATGTGTGTGCATGGGTGTGAGTGTTGGGGGTGTATGTGTGTGTGTCTGAGAGACAGCGTGTGTACATTGGAGGGTCTGCGTGAGTATGTGAGTATTGAAGAGTGTGTGTGTGAGAGTGTGTGTGTGTGTTTGTGTGTATACAGTGTAGTGGGATCATCTGTATTGTGACATGAACCCAAGGTCCAAGTTTCAATTGCATGACACTGTGATCTTTTGCTATAAATTCTGTATCTTGTGACCCTGCCTCACTAGTTACCTGATGAAGGAGCAGTGCTCTGCTCTGACAGCTAATACTTCCAAACAAACCTGTTGGACTGTAACCTGGTGTTGTGTGATTTTTAACAGTATTTTCTTGCCATCCCTAGTAACCCTTGAGAAGGTGGTGGTGAGATGTGCTCTTGAACCATTGCAGTCCATGTGCTGTGAGTGTGCCTACAATGCCTTTCAGGAGGAAATTCTAGGACTTTGATGTAGTAAACCCAACATTGCTTACAAACACACGTTTCTGAAATTAACCATAAACCTGAAGCTCAGTCTGAACAAAATTCTAAAGAAATTTAGATGGGGCGAGGTGAAGGGCTGGTGGTGTTTTACAAAATGTTTTATCCACAGAAATATTCTCGGGCCATGGGTTTTAATTCTGTTACGATAAATGGTGGGATTTGAATTCGATCAACAACTGGAATGGCTATGAAACCATTGTTCATTGTTGGAAAAAGCCTATCTGTGTTCACTAATGCCCTATTTTAGGAATGCGAACAATTATCTTTACCTAGTCCGGCCTACATGCAACTCCAGACCCACAGCATTTATGGTTGACCTTTGAACATATAAAGGAAATGAGACAGAAGTGGGAATAAGTTGTTGAGTTGGATAATTACATATGATCATAATGAATGGCTGAGCAGGCTCAAATGGCCTAATCCTGCTCCTACTTCTTATGTTTCTATGTAGGGGAACAGGCTTTCAATGTCCACCTCCAAGTTTCCCTCTACATTGGGGAGACTGGACGCCTCCTAGCAGAGCAGTTTGGGGAACATCTCCGGGACACCCGCACTAATCAACCAAACCGCCCTATGGCCCAACATTTTAACTCCCCCTCCCACTCTGCCGAGGACATGGACTACCTGCCGATCTTCTTTTCCACCTATCCACTCCACCCTGCCCCCGCCCCCGACCTATCACCTTCATCCCTTCCACCACTCACCTATTGTACTTTATGCTACTTTCTCCCCACCGCAACGCTCCTCTAGCTTATCTCGCCACGCTTCAGGGTCTCTGCCTTTACTCCTGATGAAGGGTTTTTGCCCGCAACGTCAATTTTACTGCTCCTCGGATGCAGCCTGAACTGCTGTGCTCTTCCAGCACCACTAATCCAGAATCTGGTTTCCAGCACCTGCAGTCATTGTTTTTACCTAATAAATGCTGGGCCCAGCCAACAATGCCCACATTCCATGACTGAATAAAGAAAAGCACATGTTTGCATGTACCTTTTTGGCATCCTCAAAACATGTTAAAATGCTTCCCAACCAAAGAAGTGTTTGTTTATATGTAAACACTGTTGGAAAGAGGTCAAATGTGGATGTTAATTTCATAGAAGACGGTCCTATAAATACCAGTGAGTTAAGTAATGAGATAATCTATTCTGTTTTTGGTTACAGTATCGTTTTTGGCTTGAAGTCATAGGGAGCTCCAAGAATTTTCTTTGAATCATCCAATTGAGAGGCTACCTCCATCCCATGCCCAGCTCTCCCTCTTCTCCTTATCCTTCTTGACCTGACATAACTGTCCATCTTTCTTCCCTCCTATCTGCTCCACCCTTCCCACTGACCAATCACAATAACCTCCAACCAGCATCCACCTATAAGCGTTCTACCTCCCTATCCCCCAGCCCAACTCTCCTCTATTTATCACTGAGCTCCCTAAACCCTCCCCAGTCCTTTTGCAGGGTCCCGACCTGGAATGTTGCCTCTGCTGCTTCTCCGATGCTGCCTTTCCAGTTCCATATTTTATAGACTCTGATTTTTAACATCTGCAGTCTTGACTATCCCAAAATCGCTGAAAACCATTCTGCGCAGCACCTTCCAAGCATGCCCACCGTGAAGAAGTTTTCCTCCTCCCTCCGTAAAGATCTTAGTCGGTCTCTCTCTCACTGCAACCCCCTGTCATCTCCCCCGCCCTGAATCTCTTTGACCACATCCTGAAACAGACCCGCTGCTCCAGCCATGTCCCCTTCCTCAGAGCCTGTCTATGCAGTCAGCTTATCCCCCAATGGACTCCAGACAATGTTGAGTTCTGATGAAGGGTCCTGACCTGAAATGTCAACTCACCTACTCCTCCGATGCTGTCTGTCCTGCTGTGCCTCTCCAGCCCAACATTTTATCGACTCTGGCTTCCAGCATCTGCCATCCTTACTATTTCTGAGAGGCAACTATGCCCTTGTATAATGTGTCTTTCAGATGTATTAATGACCAGAATGGAATCATTAGGTCCACAATATTTCTGAAGTAAACTAATTTACACTGAACTTAAAGGAATTTCAAGAATTGGCAAGTCAGTCTGCGAGCTGGATGTGTGGCTTAATCTAGCCACTGGTCACTGCTTCTGAAGGTTATTAACAAATGAGAAATGTGACAACATTTTACTTGCCTCTGTGTTTCTGGTCAGCTCAGCAGAAACGTGACAACTAGAATTTAACTCTGAGAAGAGTGAGGCGATGCATTTGGGAAGGTCAAGATAAGCAAAGGAAAGGAACCGAAAGGTGTGGAGGAACTGAGGGGTTTTGGAGTGAATGTTCACCGATCCCTGAAGGTACCAGGACAGGTCAACAAGAAGATTAAGGCAAATAAAACCATTTCCTTTATTAGCTGAGGCACAGAATGCTGAAGCGGAGAGGTTACACTGGAATTGTATAAATAATTAATGAGGCCACAGCTCAAATGTTGTTTGCAGTTCTGATCAGAAAGGAAGTAGTCACACAAGAATGGTTAATGTTTTTTTAATCAACGTTTTCAGAAGTGCTACAATACATTTGTAGGACAGGCAGCGCTTAAACCTAGACCTTCTAGCCCAGAGGTTAAGACACTATCACTGCACCACAAGAGCCCCGCATGAGAAAGGGTAGATGACGATTTACAAAGATGTTACCAGGACGGAGAAAAGCAGTTATGAAGAAAGACAAGGCAGGCTGGGACTCGGGGCACTGCCAGAGACCAGGCGCATGCTCAGTCCCAGGCAGAAGCGGAGCCTGTGGTGATAGGATTCAAGACATCACCCACACACATACAGGGGGAGGACCAGGAGTAGCAGACAGGGGTATGGGACACAATGACACTGATTGCCTAAAAGCTGCAGCAGTGCAGTGAGACATGTGACTGTCTGCAGACAAAGTAAAACAATCACACAACACCAACAGGTTTATTCGAAAGTACAAGCTTCCCATAATAAATTGATAAAAAACTTAGCAGCCATCTAGATTTGTCTCATACATTACATCAGTTGTATGATACTTTGATCTTTTACTTCGGTGGTCACGAAGTGCTTTGAAAGGCTGGTCATGGCATTTATCAACTCCAGCCTCCCCACTACTCTTGACCCACTCCAATTTGCCTGTCAGACCAACAGATCCATGTCAGATGCCATATCACTTGTCCTTCATTCCTCCCTCGAACTTCTTAACACCAAGAACAGTTATATAAGAATTCTACTCATTGACTACAGTTCAATCTTCAACACTATTTTCATCCCGAGACTGATTACTAAACTTAGTGATCTCGGACTAAGCCCCACTCTATGCAACTGGATTCTCAGTTTCCTGACCCACAGGCCACAATCAGTGAAGATTGGGGACAATATTTCATCCTTACTAACACTCAACACTGGAGCCCTCCCCGGGGTGCGTGGTCAGCCTCCTACTGTATTCACTGTATACCCATGACTGCATTGCCATTTACAAGTTTGCTAATGACACCACCATAGTCGGTCGAATCTGAAATAGTGACGAAACAGACTACAGAGGGGAGGTGGAAGACCTGGAAAAATGGTGCACTGAGAACAACCTAGCTCTCAATGCCAGCAAAACTAAAGAACTCATTATTGACTTTTGGTGTTATCCATGCTCCCCTACACATTAACAGCACAGAGATGAAACGAGTGGAGAGTGTCAAGCTCCTGGGAGTGGTCATCCAAAATAAGCTTTCTTGGATTCTTCATGTGGATGCACTGGTTACAAAAAGTCAACAACGTCCCTTCTCCCTCAGGCAGCTGAGGAAATTTGGTATGACGGCAAATATCCTTGTCAACTTTTACAGGTGCACCATCGAGAGTATTCTGTCTGGATGTATCACTACCTGGTACGGCAACTGTACCATTCAAGATCGGCGACTCTTACAGAGAGTAGTGAACTCGGCCCGGACAATTACAAAGGCCAACCTCCCATCTGTAGAATCCATCTACCAGGCCCACTGTCAAGGAAAGGCCCCCAGCATTCTCAAAGATCCAATCCATCCTGGCAATGTTTTTCTACAACCTCTACCATCTCCCTGAGTCATCTTTATTCTTTTGCTGCAAAGCTGTTTCATATGTAAAAGGTACCTTTGATAGAGAGTGTTTTGAATGGCAGTCTCTCTAGATGGCAGGTTGTTTTCTCTCTGGCTAACTCTTAAATCGCTGGTTTTTACATACCCCAAACATCGATCGTCTCATTGGTTTGATATTGTCAAAACAGTAAAATTCAAATTCAATTGGGTATTCGTATCCTGGGGCATAATTTGATTGGTTAAATTCAAACGGTTGTGAACATAGCAGCCAAACATTACATATTTTCAATTTTCCATTATACTCGGTGACAGCTAGTCAATCACATGACAGGTGCCTGCAAACTCTCACTGCCAAAACAGCCTTCACTCTCTCTTAAAGGTACAGTATTTGCCCTCAATTTCATAACAGTTATCTTAGCTGGCTGGACAGCTCATTGAGAGTGATAAGCAATGCCAGCAGGAGAAAATGAGGACTGAAGACGCTGGAGACCAGAGTTGAAAACTGTGGTGCTGGAAAAACACAGCAGGCCAGGCAGCATCCGAGGAGCAGGAGAATCGATGTTTTGGGCATAAGCCCTTCTTCAGGGAGAAAGGCTTATGCCCGAAATGCCGATTCTCCTGCTCCCCGGATGCTGCCAGGCCTGCTGTGTTTTTCCAGCACCACA
>NC_057724.1:75139712-75141843 GCF_004010195.1 Chiloscyllium plagiosum | reverse complement strand
GGCAGCATCCGAGGAGCAGGAGAATCGATGTTTCGGGAAGAAGGGCTTATGCCCGAAATGCCGATTCTCCTACTCCTCGGATGCTGCCGGGCCTGCTGTGTTTTTCCAGCACCACATTTTTCAAGCAATGCCAACAGCCTGGCTGCAATTCCTGCACTAGCTGAGGGCTTCCTTCTCAATTTCTCTCCTCGCTTGAAATGTGTTGAACCTAAGGTTTCAAAACTCTCACTCTCAACCTGATGGTCGATGGTAACTTTACCATGGCCTTTATTTCAGTCTTTTTGACAAGCACAAATGTCAATATCTGCCGTGGTGGGTTTCAAACCCAAGACTCCAGAACTTTATCTGGGCCTTTGGATTAATAGTCTGGTAATAACACCACCAGGCTTAGAACTCCCAATCAAAAATGATAAAATTATAACCTCTTCCAAGAATATCGATAATCACTGAGGCAAAGGCTTAGTTGTGTCATAGAAAGAATGAAGGAGAACTTCAAAGAATTGTCTTTGTGTTGGATGACTTAAACAATACATATCATAACCGAAGCTGAGATTGAAACTCTCATCCATGGGTACGTCCTTCACTGTGCGCAAACTAGGCTTGTTTTCTCTAGAATTCTGAAGTTTAAGGGGTGATCAATCAAAATCTTCAACATTAACAGGAAAAGACAGGGTAGATAAGGATAAACTATTTCCACTGGTTGAGATATCTAGAACTAGGGCACATATTCTGAGAATTAGGGCCAGATTGTTCAGAGTTATGTCAGGAAATACTTCTACACACAAAGTTTGGTAGACGTTTTGAACTCGTCAACAAAATGGCAGTGGATGCTGGATCAGTCTGAGATAGATGGATTTTTGTTAAGCAAAGACAGGTATATGGAATTAGACAACAGGCCAACCATGATCTCATTGAATGGTGGAATAGTCTTCAGGGGCTGAATGGCCTACTCCTGTTCCTATGAACCTAAAAGGCAAAAAAATGATGTGTTTTAGATTAAGGAAGAGACCTATGTTGACACAGACCAGCTGAATTGAATAACCTTTAATTGTGTTGTCAATTAATCACACAATTCAGTGAAATAATAAGACTGTAATTGAAATTGTATGCATTGTTATGTAATCCAAGAACCTAATCTAAGAAACTCTTCCATGAATGAAAAATTACATCCTCCCATTCATATTGTTAGCTACTGAGTCCGTGTAAGTCACTCAAGTGTTTTGTTTTTCATTGCAAACACTTTGTAAATGATAAACAGAAGGGAATACCTGTTGAAATGTAAGACCCAGCTGCTACACAGTATGACGTACTTTTAATACAACTATCCCAGTGAGAATGCTGATATCAATCTTGTTTCTTTATTGGTGTTGTAACTTTGTATACATCCATTTCTCCTTTGGAAAAAACACACACAGACACCTATATAAGCTCTCAGACAATCGTACGAGCGTTTTTTTATTCGTTCACAGGATGAGGGCATCGCTGGCCAGGCAGCATTTATTGCCCATCTCTAATTGCCCAGAGGGCAGTTGAAAGTCAACCACATTGCTGTGGGTCTGGAGTCACATGTAGGCCAGAGTAGGTAAGGATTAGAGACAAAAAAAACTGAAGATGCTGGAATCCAAGGTAGACAAGCAGGAGACTGGAAGAACACAGCAAGCCAGGCAGCATCAGGAGGTGGAGAACTCAACATTTTGAATGCAGCCCTTCTCCAGCCCTGAAGAAAGGTTACACCCAAAACATCAGCTTCTCCACCTCCTGATGCTGCCTGACGTGCTGTGTTCTTCCAGCCGCCTGCTTGTCTAGACCAGGTAAGGGTGACAGCTTCCTTCCCTAGAGGGCATTATTCAACCAGTTGGGTTTTTCTGACAATTGACAATGGATTCATGATCATTCTCATCAGCCTCTTCATTGTTTATTTCGTGCAAATTCCACCATCTGCCATCGCAGGATTCAAACCCAGTTTCCCATAACATTCCCTGGATCTCTGGCTCCTGCCCCACCGAACTCATCTCCGCATACCTTGACACCGTCCTGTCCCCCTTAGTCCAAGAACTCCCAACCTACGTTTGGGACACCACCCATGCCCTCCACCTGCTCCATGATTTTCGCTTCCCCGGTCCCCAACGCC
>NC_057724.1:75129648-75138663 GCF_004010195.1 Chiloscyllium plagiosum | reverse complement strand
TCTAACCACAAGGGATGAACTCGGATTTCACCATTTTCCTCATTTCCCCTCCTCCCACCTTGTCTCAGTCAAATCCATCGAACTCAGCACTGCCTTCCTAACCTGCAATCTTCTTCCTGACCTCTCTGCCCCCACCCCAGTCTGACCTATCACCCTCACTTTGACCTCTTTCCACCTATCACATTTCCGACGCCCCTCCCCCAAGTCCCTCCTCCCTACCTTTTATCTTAGCCTGCTGGACAAACTTTCCTCATTCCTGAAGAAGGGCTTATGCCCGAAACGTCGATTCTCCTGTTCCCTGGATGCTGCCTGACCTGCTGCGCTTTTCCAGCAACACATTTCCATCTCTGGATTAATAGTCCAGCAATAATACCACAAGGCCATTGCCTCCCTGTGTGTAGTTGCATTTCCCTGTTCAAAAGGCAGGTCCATTCCTGCCTCTAAAGGAAAAGCTCTGGTAGGAACCTAAAGAACCTGGTGGGCGGCACGGTGGCACAGTGGTTAGCACTGCTGCCTCACACCGCCAGAGACCCGGGTTCAATTCCCACCTCCGATTTGGGTCTCTGAATGTGATGATAATAGACCATTCAGATTTCTTCTGTGCTGTTTTGTTTGCAGAGCGGTGGTGATGGAATGCAGAAGCAGTGGGTAAACAGCTTTGAGCTCCCTGAGTACTTTTTTTCTCAAATGAGACAAAGGAAGCATGAGTGGGTGGAGTCAGAGTCTCACAGACCCAGGGTTTTAGTTTTGTTTTCACTTGGGGGTTTTGAATTGAAGCTGATAGGCACAGCTCTCTCTCTCTGCAACACGGTGGCACAGTGGTTAGCACTGCTGCCTCACAGCGCCAGAGACCCGGGTTCAATTCCCGACTCAGGCAACTGACTGTGTGGAGTTTGCACGTTCTCCCCGTGTCTGTGTGAGTTTCCTCCGGGTGCTCTGGTTTCCTCCCACAGTCCAAAGATGTGCAGGTCAGGTGAATTGGCCATGCTAAATTGCCCGTAGTGTTAGGTAAAGGGGTAAATGTAGGGGAATGGGTGGGTTGCGCTTCGGCGGGTGGGTGTGGACTTGTTGGGCCGAAGGGCCTGTTTCCACACTGTAATGTAATCTAATCTAAAGAACTGTGGATGCTATAAATCAGAAACAAAAACAGAAGCTGCTAGAAAAGCTCTGGCAACATCTGTGAGGAGAAATCAGAGTTAACGTTTCAGGTCTGGTGACCCTTCCTCAGAATTGCTCCAGGAAAAACTGAAGGGCTGGTTGACAGCAGTTAACTTCATCTCATTGCAACAATGAGTTCATCTGGAAATTAGTTAACTCAATTGGCTCGGCGACTGGGCTGTGATGCAGAAAAATGCAGTAATCATTCACCAGGTCTATGTCCTTGCTTTTCCTCATGCTTGTGGAGCCGCTCCCCTCAAACTCTTCCTCTGTAATCGAGAGAGATGCTTATAGTGTCTTTTGGGCTTTGGCTCCATACTCATGGTAGCACAATTGCTCATGGGAGAAGACTGCCTGCAGATTGCTTGATTGTGTTTTGCTGAGGAGTGATCAGAATCTAGAATAGGTTACCTGAGAGTGTGGAGGCACAAGGTCAATCAAAGTTTTCAACAGGGAATGAGAATATTATTTGGTTTAGGCATGTGTTTACTCTCCCCATTTTGGTTTTTTGGTAATTGTCATGATGCGGCTAATGGTCAATTTTCATTGAGTGCACATTTGATGATTGCGCAAACAAATTAATGGAATTTTAAGGGGTCCTTTGTTGTGCTAATAGTGTCCCTGTCTCTGGACTAGAAAATTTGGGCTCAGATCCCATCTTGAGTTGTGTCACAGTATAATACAAACAGGTCTATTTCAATTTTTTTTTGTTATATGCCTGTGGTGGGTGGCTGTTATTGCTTTTATACTAAAGCAAAGCTGCATTCTTATGATATTTTGATTACAATGTTTTTCTGTGTTTCAAATTATTTTGTTCAGTGTTCCCACTCGGGCTGTTTGGTGTCCTTGTCACTATTTTGGTTTGATTTGACTATTTGGTTGTTTTGTTTTATGAAAAGGGCAGCAGAATTCTTGGGGTGAGTAAGTAGAGAACCTCCTCCTGGGTCAGTGCCTGGGCCTAGCCAAGATGTTAATAGAGTCATAGAGTCATACATCATGAAAATAGACACTTCGGCCCAACCCTACCTAAACTGAACAAATCCCAATTGCGAGCACTTGGGCCATATTCCTCAAAACCTTTCCTATCCATGTACCTATTCAAATGTCTTTTCAAAGCTGTAACTGTTCTCGCCTCTACCACTTCCACTGGCAGCTCCATCAGTATACATACCATCTTCTATGTGAAAAAGTTACCCATTAGGGCCCTTTCAAATCTTTCTTCTCTCACCTGAAATGTCTAGTTTTAGACTCCAATACTAGGGGGAAAAGACCCAGGCTAGTCACCTAATCTATGTCGCTCATGATTTTATAGATCAACCCTCAGCCTCCTATGCTGTGAGGCACCTCCTTTGGGCATGGCACAGTGGCTCAGTGGTTAGCACTGCTGCCTCACAGCACCAGGGACCTGAGTTCAATTCCTGCCTTGGGCGACAATATGGAGTTTGCACATTCTCCCCTTGTCTGTGTGGGTTTCGTCCTGCAATCGAAAGATGTGCAGGCCGGGTGAATTGGTTATGATAAATTGCCCATAGCGTTAGATGCATTAATCAGAGATAAATAGGCGAATCAGTCTGGTTGGGTTACTGTTCAGAGGATTGGTGTGGACTTGTTGGGCAAGCTGTAGGTAGTCTAATCAAATCATGCTCCAGGCAAAAACGTCCCAGCCTATCCACGTAAGTCGAACCTCCTAGTCTCAGTCACATCCTTGTAAATCTTTTTCACACCCTTTCTAGCTTAATAGACAATAGAATCAAGCAGTGAGCTGTAGCAGGGACTGTCATTCTCAAATGCTTGTCTCTCTTTCAATGCAAAGTCTGTGTCCAACAGTCATAGAATCCCTATAGTGTGGAAGGAGGCCATTCAACCCATCACATCCACCCAGTCCATACAAAGAGCATCTCCCCAGACCCATCCTATCCCTGCATTTCCCATGGCTAATCCACATCCCTGGTAGCTATAGCATGGCCAATCCACCTAACCTGCACTCTTTGGACTGTGGGAGTACCCATAGGAATCCCATGCAGACACGGGGAGAATATGCAAACTCCACACATCAGTCACTCGAGGCTGGAATCGAACCCAGGTCCCTGGCGCTGGGAGGCAGCAGTGCTAATCACTGAGCCACTGTGCCACCTGATACAATCACATTTCACTGGAGCTCAGACCATGTAAGGATGGCAGATTTCCTTTCGAAAGGGGCTTGAACAGATGTTCCCCTTGGTGGGACAGTTTCAAACAAGAGGTCATAGATATAGAGTGAGAGGAGATAGGGATCAAAACTGAGATGAGGGGACAGTACTTCTCTCAGAGGGTTGTGAATCTGTGGAACTCACTGCCCCAAAATCAATCAACAGATTCAAGAAAGATACAGATATGCTTTCAATGGACAGTTGGATAAAGGGCTATGGGAAAAGGCAGGAAGGTAGAATTAAGAACAGGATAAGATCAGCCATGATCATGTTAAATGTTGGAGTGGGCACGAAGGACTGAATTGCCTCCTCCCACTGCTAATTCCCATGTTCCTATAAGAATAGCAGATTTCCTTCCCTAAAGGACAGATGGGTTTTTGACGAAGAATGACAGTGATTGCATAGCTTCAATGAGACTAGCATTGTTTTCGCCTGCAGTTTTTTTAATTGAGCTCAAATTTTAACCAGTTGCCATGGTGAGATTTGAATCCACGTTCTTAAAACATTAACTTCGGCTTTCTGGATTGGCGGTATCAATCACTATGCCACTGCCATTGTACTTTATTATTCGTAGAATCCCTACAGTGTGGAAGCAGACCATTCGGCCCATCAAATCCACCACAACCGTCTGAACAGCATTCCACCCTATCTCTGTAACCCCACCTTTCCTAAGGCTAATCTACCTCCCCTACACATTTTTGGACTGTGGGAGGAAACCAGAGCACCCCGAGACAGCGGTGCTAACCACTGAGCCACAATACCAATGTACGTTGTTTTAACAAACAGAAATGGTACAACTATAATTGAATTTTGCTATGTTTTACCATATTGGCATCCAAAAAATAAAACTGTATCAATGAGAACACTCACATTTTTAACTCAGAAAGCTTATTTAAAATTTTTAAAAGAAGATTTTAAGGAAGATTTTACTTTGGTGGAGCGGTTAGATCTCTGTGCTGTTAGTGAATTTGTGACATATCAAACAATGTTATAATAGCCTTCCATAGCAATCCATTCCTTTAGCTATCAGCAAAAAAAATTAATATATGCTGAAATAGTAAGAATTCAGAACTCAAGCATCCTAGGATTAGAGTGTGAGATGCAGGCCATCACACATTTGCCCCTTAGTTTTCTTGACATGATATTTCTGAGGAGCACAATACCTCAAAAGGGTTAGATTTTAAACAGATGAGTGATATAAATTACTCAAATCAAATTTCAGACAATTGCTCATGGCTAATCAGTGTATTACAGATTTGGACTGTTGTACACATTCGTGAATAATGAAAAAACTGTCTTGCAAATAGTGTTCCAGATTATTTAAATAAAATTGAAAATTAGCCTTTGCTGAATTTCCAAATTTTATATTTGTCATTTGGAAACATTTTCATATTTGCTCATCTCAAACAAAGATTACTTTACAAAGCATTTTGTTTTGTTGCAAATACACGATCTTTGAACAAACCAGCCCCACAATTCACATATGACCTTGTTAAAACAATCTAATCAATGTTTGAAATAACAGGATTAGTTCCATGACTAAAACATCTCAAAGATAAATGCAGAAATACATGGCAGGTCTGGCAACAGATGTAAAGAGAGAAACAGGGTTAGTTGTTGTTCAAGGAGGGAGAGAAAATGTGGTGAGGATGATCAAAATAGAAGGTTTGTGATAGAGTGGAGAACAGGAGTCAAAAATGGGAATGACGAAAAGGATGACGGTATGAGAAATATACTTCTGTTCACTTATCTGTATTGGATTAATTCCAAAATCCCAGTATTCAGCTTTTGGGGAGTGGGTGCGGGGAATGGGGTGGGGTTGTGGGGGGCAGTGATGGTTGATGAGTAGCGAATGTGACTATCATGTGAGTCTGTGTCTTTGGGTATGAATGGGACTTGGGTGGTGTGTGTGAATGTCAATTTGTATTGGTGTTTGTGTGTACTTAACTGTCTGATGGCTCTCGGTACAAGTGTGTGCCTGTATGCGTGTGCACCTATATGAGAGTGCGCAGCAATGCCTCAGTGTGAATATGTATGTGCTCATATGTCTATAAGCTGTGTGCTGTTTGTTCCAAGTTCCTAGTGCAGCCTTGTTTGTATTTTGCGATTATTGAACTTGCTGTAAGATGTCTATTTCTTTTCATTTCTGTTTGTTCTTTTCTCTTTTGTGTTTTTTTTTCCTTCTTCCTTCTCAGCGATGTCCTGATCTCCTGGCCTCAGCATGGACTTGGTCTGGAGCCAAGGTCTGACATGGACTAGGAGCTAGGTGCCAGTGTGGAATGGGTTGGAAGGGCTATTATTCTGAACACATAATTTCTTTATTTTTCTAATTTATTTCTGTGATCTGTAATGCTGGACTTTTCATTTCTTTATGTTTCTAATTTGTTTTTCCCTAAGAATTTATACTTAAGAATCTGTACCTTTGTATGTAAGATGGCACCATAAGTAGTGATGTGTAAACTATTTACTGCACTCATTTGAGTACATGTGACAATAAAGCTAATTCAGCTCAACTCAATGAAATGGATACCTTCAGGGAGTGCCTCAGGGTAGAGATTACATGACTTTGGCAAGCCAACAGGCACATTCATACAACAGAGTTTCGATCCCAAACATAGGTCAAAACTTTAGTTTACAAAGCAAATTAATCCATCTGCTCTGAAAATATCCCTCATGCATGGACACATGGCTGTTAGAATTCTGAATTATTGGGATCTTCCTGTCCTTCTATATCAATGGATTGAACTGCTCCAGGACACTTAGTCAACACTTTATTGTGTGATGTGAGAATAGCAAGTCCCAGTCAGGCCAGAAATCCACAGGATTATGAAAACAAACATAACAGTGTTGAAACAGTAAATGTTGAGGAAGAGCTATCAGTCAACAGAAAATGCCAGGGACTTGGTTTTCCATCATCTAAAAGATTAATATTGTAATGTCATAAAATATAAATAGCCTTCTCTTTAAAATTCAAAGTTTTGTTTACAAATCCCTCTAGGGCTCAGCTTCTCTCCATCTCTATTGCCTCCATCAGTTCTGCAACTCTCCAACATTCCTATGTTCTTCCAAACCTGATCTCTAACACGTCCCCGGTAATTATCAGACAAACAGCAATTTATTTTTAAATAACAATGTTTGGGAGATGGGTTTTGCCCAGGGGAGTTGGAAAATCCTCTTGTCTTCTACAAAACAGAACTGTGGGATATTTTACGGTCGGTTGAGATGGTGGACTCAGTTTAAAGATAACATCTTTGATTGGGAATAGAAATGACAGCTGGGTTATATGCAAAATTGTGCAACTGATCCGTGACTGCCTGTTGTGTTATGTCTCACAACTAGGAACCAGCACACCTTTGATAAACATCACCAACATCAGATCATAGCACTGAGGGAAAAAACATCCCAGACTCCATCTTCAGTACAAGACATTGGTAAGGCCACATTTGGAGTTGAGAGTGTGGTACTGGAAAAGCACACCAGGTCAGGCAACATCCGAGAAGCAGGAGAATCAATGTTTCAGGAGGGCTTCCTGTTGCAGGGCTTATGCCTGAGGCATCAATTCACCAGGTCCTTGGATGCTGCCTGACCTGCTGTGCTTTTCAAGCACCACACTCTCGACTCTGATCTCCAGTATCTGCAGTCCCTGCTTTCTCCAAGGCCACATTTGGAGTACTGTGTATAATTCTGGTTGACCTTCTATAGGAAGGATGTTATTAAACCAGAAAGGATGCAACAAATTTACAAGGATGTTTTCGAAACTGAAAGGTTTAAGTTACAGAGAGATAGGTTGGCACATTTTGCTCCTGGATCATAGGAGGCTGAAAGGAAAGGCTTATAAAATCCTGAGGAGTATAGATAGAGTGAATAGCCAAGGTCTTTTTTTTTCACGGGGAAGAGGAGTCCAAAACTAGAGGGCCTAGGTTTAAGATGAGAGGGGAAATATTTAAAAGGGACCTAAGGAGCAACTTTTTCACTCAGAGGGTGGTGCATGCATGGAATGAGCTGTCAGAGGAAATGGTAGAAGCTGGTACAATTCAGTATTTAAAAGGCATTTGAAGAGGTATATGAATAGGAAGGGTTTAGGGGGATATGGGCCAAAAGCAGGCAAGTGACACTAGTTCAGTTTGGGATACCTGGTTGGGTTGAAGGGCCCGTTTCTGTGCCATTTGACACTATCCCTCTAAGAGGGTGTCATTTGAAGCATGAACCAAGAACATCAATACTAAGAACAGGAATAGGTAATTCAGCCTCTCGAGCCCGCTCCACCATTTAATGTCATTGTGGCTGATCTCATCTTGACTTCAACTCCAATTTCTTATCCGCTCTCGCATTCACCTATAACAGATTAAAAATCTGCACACCTCTTCCTTAAGTTTACTCAATGTCCCAGCATCCCCCACACTCTGGGAGAGTGAATTCCACAAATTCATGACACTTTGAGAGATGTCATTTCTGACTTAAATCTGCCAGCTCTCATTCTAAAACCGAGGTCTCTCAACCCAGATTGTTCCAAATGGAGTAACATCCACTCTCTCTCTCTCTCTCTCTCTCTACTTTGTCAATTTCCTTTAGCATCCTTCATACCTCAATTAGATGTTCTCAAATCCTTCTAAATTCTAGACATATGCTAATGGAAAAGTGCTGTTCCTAGTAATGGAATAGTCTAGACTTAGCTGAGACAGTGAATGACCTATGACTGTAATATATATGGAAATATCAGGAGCTGCGGTAAGTATTGGATAAATCTTGCAGTCGCCATGTCTGATTCTTATGTTCCATGAGCTAGCATGTGCATTGTCACAACAGGAACAGTTATTGCTGAAGGCAAAAACACAAAACACAATGGCGGATCACTGCCTATTATTTCCAATAAAAGGAAAGCATCATATCTTGGTACTATGAAGTCATTAAATACAGTCTTAGCTCATTCAGAATATTGGATAGACATAGGTCAACCAGAAATGTTCTGTATTTGCATCATCCTTGGTCTACAGGCCTAAGTGATCTCAACCAAAAGATAATGATAAAACTGCCCAGTATAGCAGAACTGGGATCACTACAGTACAAGTACCATAGATGAGTCCATTTTTGTCCAGTGTGTGCAGGAGGGCTTCCTGACACAGTATGTGGACAGGCCTACAAGGGGCGAAGCCACTTTAGACTTAGTACTGGGTAATGAGCCTGGCCAGGTATTAGATTTGGAAGTAGGTGAGCACTTTGGAGACAGCGATTACAATTCTGTCGGGTTTACTTTAGTGATGGAAAGGGATAGGTGTACTACACCGAGCAAGAGTTACAGCTGGGGGAAGGGAAATTACGATGCAATTAGGAAAGATTTAGGAAGCATAGAATGGGGAAGGAAACTGCAGGGGATGAGCACATTAAAAATGTGGAGCTTATTCAAGGAAAAGCTCCTGTATGTCTTAGATTAGATTAGATTACATTAGAGTGTGGAAACAGGCCCTGCGGCCCAACAAGTCCACACCGACCCGCCGAAGCATAACCCACCCATATCCCTACATTTACCCCTTACCTAACACTACGGGCAATTTAGCATGGCCAATTCACCTGACCTGCACATCTTTGGACTGTGGGAGGAAACCGGAGCATCCGGAGGAAACCCACGCAGACATGGGGAGAACGTGCAAACTCCACACAGTCAGTTGCC
>NC_057724.1:75108614-75128642 GCF_004010195.1 Chiloscyllium plagiosum | reverse complement strand
TTAGAAGGGTGGGTTAGTAAATTTGCGGACAACACTAAGGTCGGTGGAGTTGTGGATAGTAACGAAGGATGTAGTAGGTTGCAGAGAGACATAGATAGGATGCAGAGCTGGGCTGAGAGGTGGCAAATGGAGTTTAATGTGGACAAGTGTGAGGTGATTCACTTTGGATGGAGTAATCGGAATGCAAAGTACTGGGCTAATGATAAGATTCTTGGGAGTGCAGATAAGCAGAGAGATCTGGTGTCCATGTACATAGATCCCTGAAAGTTTCCACACAGATTGACAGGGGTGTTAAGAAGGCATATAGTGTTTTGGCTTTTATTAATAGAGGGATTGAGTTCCGGAACCAGGAGGTTATGCTGCAGCTGCACAAAGCTCTGGTACGGCCAAACTTAGAGTATTGTGTACAGTTCTGGTCACCGCATTATAAGAAGGATGTGGAAGCTTTGGAAAAGGTGCAGAGGAGATTTACTAGGATGTTGCCTGGTATGGAAGGAATGTCTTACGAGGAAAGGCTGAGGGCCTTGAGGCTGTTATCGTTAGAGAGAAGAAGGTTGAGAGATGACTTAATAGAGACATACAAGATAATCAGAGGGTTAGATAGGGTGGACAGGGAGAGCCTTTTTCAAGTATGGGGACGGCAAACACGAGGGGACACAACTTTAAAGTGAGGGGAGATAGGTATAAGACAGATGTCAGAGAGTAGTTAGGGTATGGAATGCTTTGCCTGCAACGGTAGTACTTTCGCCAAGTTTAAGTGCATTTAAGTTGTCATTGGACAGGCAAATGGACGTACATGGAATAGTGTAGGTGCGATGGGTTTAAGATTAGTATGACAGGGCGGCGCAACATCGAGGGCCGAAGGGCCTGTATTGCGCTGTAATGTTCTATGTTCTAAGTTCTATATTCTAACACTCAATATCGTTTCACAATCAAAAGCTGTGGGAAATGAAATCAAGAAAATAAATGAGGTGAAAGTGTCTGTGAAGACAAGGAAGAACACATTCAAATTAGTTATACTGAGGAGCTTTTGAAAGACAGAGAGAAGCCATTTTAATCAAAAAGAGAGTGCAATCAGAGAGCACAGATAATTGCCGCAACATAAGGAGAACTTGCATACATCTACCTGATACAGACATTATCGACTGAATGACCTCCTTCAGTGCAGAATTATTCTGGATTACAACTGGGTGTAGGGCAAGGAACAGTAATATCTTCAACTGCACCAAACCTGAAGTTATCGTTGATGGAGAACATTATATATAAGTAGTGATCCTTGGAATCAAAGTCCAACTCATAACTCAGTCCAGCCAGAGTTAGAATTTATATCACTCAAATGATGTTCCCTTTTGTTGCACAGAAAATAATTTCTGAAGCTGCACAATTTTGTTGGAGCAAGTGAAGACCACCATCATATATTGGAATCACAAGAGCTGGAAAGTTCCTTCGAGGAACCTGAGCAAGTCTTTATAAATGATTCAGTGAAATGTAGTTACATTTTGAAAATGTTGATGCCACATATATTTAATGGAAAAAAAACGTGGGCGGCACGGTGGCACAGTGGTTAGCACTGCTGCCTCACAGCGCCCGGGTTCAATTCCCGCCTCAGGCGACTGACTGTGTGGAGTTTTCACATTCTCCCCGTGTCTCCGTGGGTTTCCTCCGGGTGCTCCGGTTTCCTCCCACAGTCCAAAGATGAGCCGGTCAGGTGAATTGGCCATGCTAAATTGCCCGTAGTGTTAGGTAAGCGGTAAATGTAGGGGTATGGGTGGGTTGCGCTTAGGCGGGTCGGTGTGGACTTGTTGGGCCGAAGGGCCTGTTTCCACACGCTAATGTAATCTAATTGGTAATTTACCTCCTTCTAGCTCTCCACATAAATTTGTATTCAGGTGGTTATGTCAGGTGCAAATATATTCATGTATTGGCTACTCACTTCCTCATCAGAATGAACAATGTATGAGGGATTGCTCAAGTCTCCATAATATCAATCACATTTTCACATTCTTTACCATGTGCTTTCAAACCATGGAGAATGTAAAAAGCAATGTGAGAAAATTCCAGCACAAGCCAGTCTGTTGCAAGAAACAAGATAATATTCAAAGGTTTGTAGAATGTGCTTGTTTTTTGTTGTCAGTTCAATTCATTTACTCTAAGTCTTCTTGCACAGTGATTAATGAAATAGACCCTTTGAAGATTGTTTGCCTGGATGAGCTTTTTGTCCTGCATATTGTGCTTTCTCTCATTCATTTACAGGCTCATTATTTACTGCCCATCCCTAATTGCACAAAGATCCGTTAAGAGTCAACCACGTTGCTGTGGAACTGGAGTCATATGTAGGCCAGACCAGGTAAGGATGGCAGATTTCCTTCCCTGAAGTCATAATGGGTTTTTCTGACAATCAACAACAGTGTCATGGTGATTGTTAAATTCTTAATTCCAATTTTTTATTGATTTCAAATTCAACCATCTGCCATGGTGGGATTTGAACCCTGTTCCCAGAATATTACTCAGGTACCTGTGTATTTATTCTTAGGATGACTTTGACCCCAGAAGGACCATATTCATTGACCATCTACAGTTTCACTGAGAAAGTACTGTAGTATTAAAGGATATAGATATGCTACGATAATAACCCAGGAAACTTGACTGAAGAGGAACAACACTTATTGTTGAACACCAAAATCGAGCCACTATCCATGGTGTACATAAGCTAATCACGATCCAGAGCAGCCAGTTCTGCAGATCCATCCCTGGCTCTGCTCTAACTAATTAATCGGGTCAGAGATATTATTACACACATCTAGAGCAGGTGGGAGTTAAAACTGGGCCTCCCAGTCCAGGATAGGGACACTGCCATTGTGCCACAAGATAGTCAAGAACCCTTCTCATAAAGGGCTCAGGTGATGAGTTCTATAGCTGGGCAGTCCATTGCCTGTCACCCAGCGCACTTACATTGTTCACAGGAAAATTAATTAGAGATTTCACATGGGCTTTGTCGTGGTCATCACATTTAATGATGTTGTCAATGACGGAACTACTCGGATATCAACTTAAGTAACAATTTACAGGAAATGGTCTGGAGAAAACAACTGGCTTTCATTAGCTTCTGATATTTTACTGGAGAAAAAGACTTACTCCTGCCCCTTCCAGAGACCTCAGGGTGTCTGTCTGTTGCTCACACCCCCATGTTGTTCCGCTCCTCAGGAACAAATCAGAGAGTTTTTGTCAAGCTGATGACCTTTGGCACCCACAACAGGTCACAATTCCACAAACCAATCAGCAACCTGTTGCCAGGCAAATCTCTTTACGTACACATGCACTAGCACCATGCGGTTTATTTACATATTCCCCTCAGTGCTTGGAAAACAACACTGTGTTTTCCACAGTGTTGTTTTCCAACCCACATGCAGAAAAGCTCACCTCGCCTCATAATCTGTTAAAATATGAGTGACAGAGATCTCCCAAATTCCACTATTGAAATAAAATTACATCAATTTACATTTTTTAACTCTAAAAGTGAACATTAAACAACTATTCACAATCCTAAACACCCCCTTTCTCTTAACTGTTTATTAACTGCCTCCAACTCTCCAGCAAAAAGCTGTTCCAATAAGACACTTATTAAAATTACATCAAATTAATTTTAAAGCCATACAGCCACTGTCATCTTCTGTGTCTTTCTTCTTCCAGCTGAAGATCTCCCTAGTCAGCTTCTTTCTTTTCACTGTGAATATGTTTCATAAGAAAAAGGTACCTTTGATAGAGACTGTTTCTTAATTTCTTGGAGAGTAAGATGTTAGCTCTACTTGCATTTCTGTTTCGATGACAGTTGCTCTCTGATGATTTTTCAAAAGGTCCACATTTTATACCCCCTCCACCCCCAACACCTGATTGTCTCACTGGTTCAATGTTTGCAAAGCAATAAATTCACACTTGATTGGGTTTTAGTACCCTGGGGCATATTTAAACTGGTTAAATTCAAATTGTTGTCAAAACAGCAACCAAAACTCAGGCATCCATTTAACAACCAAATGTTGCATATTCTCAATTTGCCAGTACACTCTGGGACTGCCATATAATCACATACACAGATGCTTATAATCTCTCAGTTCAGAACAGCATTGACTCTCTCTTAAATGTGTAGCACATGCCTTCAACTCCATAACAGAGGCATGGTGACACTTAGTTTCAACTGATTGTCTCTTTCCTGAACAAGGGAGTGATTTTCTTGGATAACAGCAACATTGCATTGAATAATAGTTCAAAAATGATTTTTAAAAATCCAGATTGCTTAAGCATATTAAATAAAAATAGCATTGGTAGTTGTTATGATCTTTTGCAGGATGGATGATTTATTTTCTCTGAGTACATAACAAAGGTGATGCTACTGGAATTGCTGAGCAAGTTGATATGAAATTAAAAAGAAAGGTTAGGATAGTAAACAGATTGAGGCAACAGTATAACATTTATAAAGGAAAAGCGATAAGGTAATCTGATTGGAGATTTAATTGAATTAGTTTGAAATCAGCTGCAGATTTGGATTTTTTTATTCATTCATGGGTTGAGGGCATTGCTGCCTAGGCCAGCATTTATTGCTCATAAGAGTCACCCACATTGCTGTAGAGTCACATACAGGCCAAGCAAGATACAGGTGGCAGATTTCTTTCCCCTAGACATCATTAATTAACCAGGTATTTGTTTTTTTCTTACAAACAATAATCGATTTATGGTCATTATTGGAATTTTAATTCAAAATTTTCACTGAATTTAAATTCCACAACCTGCTCGAGCAGACTTCAAACCCAGATCCCCAGAACATAACCTGGGTCTCCGGATTAACACTCCAGTGTTAGGTCATCACTGAAAGCAGCTTGAATTGGGAAAGGAAAAGTAATTGAGAAGTGATGACATGTTACTGAGAAGTTGGAAGAAATGGGGGGGGGGGGTGTGCATGATGGCTCAGTGGTTAGCACTGCTACCTCATAGCGCCAGGGATCTGGGTTTGATTCCTGCCTCTGGTGACTATGCGGAGTTTGCACATTTTCCCCGTGTCTGCGTGGGTTTCCTCCCATAGTCCAAAGATAGGAGAAAGTGAGGACTACAGATGCTGGAGATCAGAGCTGAAAAAATGTGTTGCTGGAAAAGCGCGGCAGGTCAGGCAGCATCAAAGGAGAAGGAGAATCGACGTTTCGGGTCCTGAAGAAGGGCTTATGCCCGAAACGTCGATTCTCCTCCTCCTTTGATGCTGCCTGACCTGCTGCGCTTTTCCAGCAACACATTTTTCAGCATAGTCCAAAGATATGTAGGTTAGGTGAATTGGCCATGCTACATTCCCCATAGTGTTAAGAGATGTGTAGTTTAGGTGCATTAGTCAGGGGTAAATGTAAAATAGGGGAATGGGCCTGGGTGGGTTACTCTTCAGAGGGTCAGTATGGACCTATTGGGCCAAATGGCCTGTTTCCATAATCTATGTTTTTTTTGCCATGCACACGTAGAGACCTGAACAATCTAAATGGCATCATTTAGACCTGAACAATCTAAATTACTGAAAATCTAAATGGCATCACAGTCATGTATTTGGTTCACTGAAACTTTCTTTATGTTTTTTGGATAGTCTAAAAGACATGTTCAATACGCTTTCAATAAAAACAAACAAAACAACTGCAGATGCCGGAAATCAGAAACAAAACGGAAATTGCTGGAAAAATTCAGTAGGTCTGGTAGCATCTGTGGAAAGAAAGCAGTTAACATTTTGGGTTCAGTGGCTCTTCTTCAGAACTGATGGTGGCTAGGAGAAAGTTTTTTTTTGTGCAGATGATAGGATTGGTGGAAGGGGGTAAGGAGTAAATGATAAGCGGATTTAGAATTGAAAGAGAGCAGAGACAGGTGTGGGTGTGGCTCAGTGGTTAGCACTAGTGCCTCAAAGCACCAGAGACCCCAAATTCAATTTCACCCTCAGGTGAGTGTCTGTGACTCCCCATGTCTGTATGGGTTTCCTTCGGGTCCTCTGGTTTTCGCCCACAGTGGATTGGCTGTGCCAAATTGCCCAGAGTGTCCAGTGATGTGCAGGCTAAGTGGATTAGCCATCAGAAATGCAGATTTACAGAGATAGGGTAGGGGCAATGAGTTGAGGTGGGATGCTCTTCAGAAAGCTATCCTGCTAGGCCAACATTTATTGCCCAAAGAGTAGTTAAGAGCCAACCACATTGCTGTGAGTCTGCAGTCACATGTAGGCCATACCAGGTAAAGATAGCAGATTTCCTTCCTTGAAGGACATTAGTGAACCAGATAGGTTTTTCCTAACAATCGTCAATGGACTTTTAATGGTCATCAGTAGACTCTTATTTCCAGAATATTTTAAAATTGAATTCACAATCTAACAGCTGCCATGACAGGATTTGAACCTGAGTCCCCAGAACATTTCCTGAGTCACCGGATTAACAGCCCAGGGATAATACCAACCAAGCCACTGCCTCCCCTTACATGGTTTATTTTGCTGATACAAAGAGCAAAGGGTGATGTGGTGCATGAACAGGCCCTTCGGCTCTCCAAGCCTGTGGTAACATATTTTGCCTTTCCATGCTAAAACTGTCTTCACTTACAGGATCCCATCTCTCTCTGTTCCCTTCCTATTCATGTATTCATCCAGGTGCTTCTTGAATGCTGCTATTGTGTCTACTTCCACCACCTCCTCTGGCAATGGGTTCCAGACACACCCTTCCAAAAACATACCTCGCACATCTCTTTTTAACATCACCCCTTGTACCTTGAATCCATATCCCCTAGTAATTGACCCCTCCACACAGGGAAAAGGCCTCATAGTACACCACTCCCCACCTCTTCCTCCGCTACATTGATGACTGCATTGGCACCACCTAGTGCTCCCGCGAGGAGGTTGAGCAATTCAACTTCACCAACAGATGCGGTCAGTTCTCTAGTTTTGCTGACATTGAGAAAGAGGTTGTTCTCATTGCACCACATCATGAAGCCCTCTTCCTCCTTTCTGCATTTTGACTCATCGTTGTTAGATATCCATCCTATTTTGGTGATGTAGTCAGTGAACTTGTAGATGGTGTTCATTCACAATTTGACAAACCAGTCATGGGGAGACAGGGGGTACAGTAGGGGGCACATCCTCTGGGGGGCTCCAATGTTATTTTGGAAGATGTGTAGTTACCTATCTATGAGTTGAACGTTGAAGTACAGTTGCACCACCGCTCCCCCGCCCCCACCCCCCACCTCCATACCCACAGGGGATACATTCCAAGACCTACCGCAGAAAACTGAAACAGCTGATAGGTGCAAACCCATTTATTTAAATGGGAAATGTACCTTCCTGGCAGCCCCTCGGTCCCTGCTGCTGGAACAGTTCCTGTAATATGTTCGGGGTGCGGTAAACCAAGAATAACTGAAACTGCAGAAACGATTCCACAGTTACGGTGGTCAACCTGTATTGAAGTATGGTGAATAAAAATGATTTGATTCAGTTCCTGTGGATATTCCTGAATGCTTTAATGGGGTCAATGAAAGGATATTGGTACTCTTATTGTAAACAGACATTTCTGGGAAGTCACATGAATTCAGCTAATTGTTTGGATTCACTTCTCAGAAACCACCAGCGGTTGTTTCATGGCTGTTTTTCTTTTCTGAACTGTGCTTCGCTAGAAGAATTAGGAGAAAGTGAGGACTGCAGATGATGGAGGTCAGAGTTGAGAGTGTGGTGCTGGAAAAGCACAGTGGGTCAGGCAGTATCCGAGGAGTAGGTGAATCGACGTTTCGGGAATTTTCTGATTAAGGGCTTATGCCTGAAACGTCGATTCTCCTGCCCTCAGATGTTGCCTGGCCTGCACCACACTCTCGACTTTGCTTGAAGAATGCTTGGTTTACAGTTGGAGAAAATAGGCTGTTGAGGCCAGGCTGCCCAACACTGTGTCAGAGAATCCAGTGTTAATTCCTGGTAGTCTTCTCCAAGGGCAACTACAAGATGTCCGTATTGTTCAGGTGAAAGTATCAAATGGATTCTATCATGTCTGACCAAACAGATGCCTTTTAAATGCTGTAATTGTGTCAGCCTTCACCATTTTAATTCCCCTGCCCACTCCCTTTCCGACATGACCATCCTTGGCTCCTCCATTGCCACAACGAACCACACCACAAATTGGAGGAACGACACCTTCCACCTGGACAGCCAAGAGCCCAGAGGACTGAACATTGAGCTCTCCAATTTCAAATAATCTCTATTCCCATCCCCTGACTCCCTCCCAACCCCTCCAGTTCCCTTCCATCCTTCCATCGACCCTTCCTTCTAGCCACCAACCGGATTCATTCATCCCATTGACCAACCAAGTCATACCCTCTGCCTGCCTTCACCTATCTCTCTTCACCACTCTGCCCCACTACCCCTTTTGTCTGCAGCTCCCCTACTCCCACCCTCAGTCCTGAAGAAGGGTTTCACCCGAAAAATTTATTTCTCCAGCTCCTGATGCTACCTGGCTTGCTGTGTTCTTCCAGCCTCCAGCACTTCCTCTGGCATTCCAAACACGCACCACCCTGAGTGTGAAAACGGTGCGTCTTCGGTACCTTTAACATCTTTCCGCTATGGTCTTAGACCTGTGTCTTCTAGTTTTAGACTCCTCTTCCCTGGGAAAAAGACTTTAGCTTTTTCACTGTATCCATGCCCCTCATGATTTTATAAAAGTCTATAAGGTCACCCCTCAGCCTCCGACCCTGTACAGAAATTAGCCGCAGCCTATTCAGCCTCTCCCTATAGGTCAAATCCTCCAACCCTGGCAACATCCTTGTACAGAGGAACCTTGATTATCCGAACGTCACAGATGGGGAGTATTTTGTTTGGATAATTGAATGTTCAGATATTCAAATGTTTGGCTAATCGAATGCTGGATAACACAGTTAAGCCAAATATCTGGACCTTGAGATCTTGTCCGGATAAAACGAACTTCAGATAATCGAGGTTCCTCTGTGAATCTTTTCAGCACTCTTTCAAATTTAATGCCGTTTTCCGCATAGAATGATGACCAGAATTTTACATAGTTTTCCAAAAGTGCCAATGTCCTGTACAGCCGCAACATGACTTCCCAAATCTGGTACTCAACATACTGAACAAAAAAGGCAAGCGCACCAAGCACCTTCTTCACTATCCTATCTACCTGTGACTCCACTTTCAAGGAACTATGAACCTGTTAATTATCTAATTTTATCTGCATTTGATTTCATTGGATAGATTTCATTTAACAGCACAGGAGTCATTCACATTTCCATTTGATGTTGTGTCACTTTTTCTCTGTCACTATTGTTTTGTTCTCCGTGTAGCTCCCATTAAGTACCATTATAACTGATTCAGGAACTCTGGGGAAAACCTTACTGTCCGGAGAAAATAAGAAAAAGCATGCTATCACAATAGTTTTAAAAGAGACAAACAAACATCATTCATCAGCACCATTTCCACCACCTCCAGCAAGATGCCACCTGCAGACACATTTTCCTTTCCCCTCCCTTGTCTGCCATCCGCAGGGACCATTCCTTCTAGAACATCCTGGTCCACTCTTCCTTCACTCACAACACCCTCTAATAGTCCCACGCCACCTTCCCCTGTAACCACCGAAGGTGTAACACCTGCCCATTTCCCTCCTCAGTATCCAAGGGCCCAAATAAAACTTCCAGGTGAAGCAGCACTTTGCCTGCACTTACCCCAATTTCCTCTACTGCATTCGCTGCTCACAATGTGGTCTCCTCTGCATTGAGGAAACAAAGTGTAGACTGGGGGACCACTTCACAGAACACCTATGCTCTGTCTGCAAAAAAGACCCTGAGTTTCCAGTTGCCTGCCTCATCAACACCCCATCCTGTTCCCTGGTCAACATCTGTCTCAAGCTTGCTGCAGTGCTCCAGTGAAGCTCAGCACAACCTGGAAGAACAGCAACGTCGCATTTTCTGCCTGGGGACCTGCAATCCTGTGGTCTCAATATCGAGACTATTAACTTTAGGGCTTGACTCTCCCATGTCTTTACTTCAACCCCCACACACTGGGTCTTATACTCACATGATCTGCTATGACACAGAACCCATCCTTAGCCACTAACAGTCCCCATTAACAACTATTCATTAGCCACATCATTACCTACTCCTTTGTCTGTCCAACTGCTGTTTTCTCTCTTTGAGCTCTATCCCCACTTACCATTTACTCTTGACCCGCTCCTCACATCCTATCTTCTGTATATGAACCAGATTTTTCCTCGCTACCATCAGTTCTGAGGAATGACCACTCGATCTGAGTGACCATTCCTCAGGACTGGTTAACTCTGATTACCCTCCACAGATGCTGCCAGACCTGCTGAGCTTTTCCAGCAATTTCTGTTCTTGTTTCTGATTTCCATTATCCGCAGTTCTTTTGGTTTTTAGCTAAACATTATTAACTGTACGGTTTCAAGCATTGCCAAATTTGTTGTTTGGTCTTCCTGACTAAAAAGTACATACAATTTTCTCAAACATAATTCACTAGGTTATAAAACTAAAAACTGAAAGAACTGCGGATGCTGGAAATCAGAAACAGAAATAAAAAGTTTTGGAAAAGCTCAAGGGAGGGTGTAAGGAGTAAATGATAAGTGAAGATAGAGCCCAAACAGAGAGAAGGGCATTGGACAGACAGCTTTCCTTCTTTTACAATTATTCCAAATTCAAAACTGATAACAACAGACTCAGCTTTAGCACTGTTGCTGTGTCGACAGGTCTGACTAGTGGAAAAAGTGAGATCTGCAGATGCTGGAGATCAGAATCGAAAATTGTTGCACTGGAAAAGCCCAGCAGATCAGGCAGCATCTGAGGAGCAGGAGAATCAGCCATAAGCCCGATGGAGCCCTTAATTCTGGATAAATTCTCTCCTGCTCCTCTGAGGCTGCCTGACCTCCTGTGCTTTTCCAGCTCCACACTTTTTGACTCTGATTTCATCAGTGATCAGTTAGTTTTTTCCCCAAACAAGCATTCCATTTTTTTTCACAAATTTAGACCACCGAGACTGATTCCTTTGGCTCTTGTTTTAAATTGAAATTTAAACATGAAAATTTATTTGGTCTTCAAAATCAAATTGAATTTCCCGTTTTGCACTTGAACCAGCAACTTGTATCAAGTAATTTTATCACTCACAATTTCCAAAACAGTTATATCCAAAGTTGGTTGTTTGGGGATTCCAACGTTTACAGTTAGTCAGGGTTCGTTTGATTTCAAAGACTCCAGCTTTAACTACAAGACTTCCAGCTCCATTAATGTGTCACAGAGTCATTGAGATATAGAGCATGGAAACAGCCCCATTGGTCCAACTTAGCCATGCTGAGTATTCTCGAAACCTGTTCAAAAACAAAATTCATTGTGGCTCTGGAAGAAACCCAGTGGGTTAATGATGTGCAAACACCTCACAGAAGGTGTGTGAGAAGGTTTTAAAATTGTCAGTGGAAGAGTTAACTCTGAGAAGGGACAGAGCCCAAGTCACCAGGGGACGTCATACATTCACCTACTCAGTTCAAAAACTGTCATAAAATATTTTGACAATTGCATACTGGCATTTTAAATCTCTATTGTCTTAAAGAAAACATTTTCCTGATCATTCTTTGAAGACCACCTTCAAAAGGAACAATGTGAGCTTATGAACAAACCATTTCTCATTTCAAATTGGATGCCTTCCAAAAAGATTTATGTATGTTTTGAACAAGCTAAACCATTTTATTTGACTTCTAACAGCATCTTTCCTAGAGGAGTTTAAAAATACTTTCAAACTTTCCAATGAAATAAGTTTCAAAGTTTTGAACATATTATGCTGTTTTAGTACAGAGTTCAGTCAAATGTAAGGAATGCTATCAATGTAAATTGCATCAGAGTTCTCTGTGAATACAAGCCAATAGGGCTTCTTTCACTTCACTGGGGGGCGGGGATTTGTTTATCACTTCCTTAACTGTGCCTAAGAAACTTTTATTGTATTATGATTCTGTTCACAAGTGCTGTATGTTTATGATGCCACACTTCCATTCATTTATAGCTCTTCACTAACTCACTCACAAGCGCACTATGTTTGCTACACCATGCTTCATTCACTCATTCAGAAATCCGCCATTTTGTAGTACATTGTAATCTAACAAGATGAACTAAATTAAATATGCCTTCCAACTTATTACTGTTTCTTTACACCTTTCAATTTTTATTGGCCCCATGCTGCAAGCAGTGTTTAGACCTGTTTCTGTATAAAAGGCTAACCTAGAATAAGTGTTAATACTCTAACCTACTCAGAATAATGCCACTCCTGCCATTGTGTCTCCATAACTCACTCAAAACTATGGAAACGTTAACCGTCTCTCGGGACCTGAATAGGTTGCAGAACATCAACCAGTTTCTACCACTAGTATGTATCTTTTAAATATGTATTAAATAAAGCCTCTACCCCCTTTAAGAAACATACTACCAAAACACCGCTTCCATGGAACTGCATGAATGACTGTGTAAGAATTGTCAAAGCTGGCAATAGTAAATGAAATGTCACCACCCAGATGCGGGAAATCAGTTTAATATCCTCTATACTTGCATTTAGTACACGTATAATTTCTCACTTATTTAGATCATGTAGGTGTAGAGTTTTTACTAACATTACTAACTTTAAAGACAAATATACAATCTCAGACATTCTAGTCCCATCAAGTGTAACATCCAGCATTTAGTAAGTGCGTAAACTTTCTCCTGTTTCCCCGGGACAGATGTTACACAAACTTGTGTACAATAGATACAACATTGTATGTATGGTGCTAAATTGTGCTAAAATTTTAAGGTATGTAAAAATGTGTATAAAAGAGGCTGTAAAATTGTATTTTGGATTCCATTGCAGCCTTGAACTGCGGATGCTAAATAAAGAGGTTCTTTTCACCAGTCATCAATCTCGGTCATTATTGAACATGATCCCATAGGACCTATTCCTTCACCCACCATTTTCAGCTCCTGGATGGCATTACACATCGTCTTTGATTCAGTACGCAGAGATGGAACAGTTACAGAAACACCACCAACTCCATTCTCAAGATTACCTGCCTCATCTTGCAAAGTAACAGCCCCGGCTGATGTCTGTTGGTGAATTTCTGTGAAGCGTGTTTTGATTTTTGCTATATCCAGGGAGAAATCTATCTCAACATCAGCCCCAACCTCTACACCCAGCCTGTATAGCTGTGGAGTCTATGTGGGTGGAGTTGAGGAACAACAAAGGCAAAAAAAGCATAATGGAAGTTACGTGCAGACCTCCCAACAGTGGTCAGGACCAGGGGTGCAAGATGTACCAGAAAATATATAGTGTATGTCAGAAAGGCAAGGTCGTGGTGATCATGGGGGACTTAAATATGCAGGTGGACTGGGTGAATAACGTTGCCAGCGGATCCTAAGGAAGGAAATTCAGAGAATGCTTACAGGATGGCTTTTTGGAACAGCTTGTGATGGAGCCTACAAGGGAGCAGACTATTCTGGACTTAGTGTTATGCAATAAGTCAGACTTTATAAAAGGTCTTAAAGTAAGGAAACACTGAGGAGGCATCAATCATAATATGGTAGAGTTCAGTTTGCAGTTTGAAAGAGAGAAGGTAAAATTAGATGTAATAGTGTTAAAGTTAAATAAAGGTAATTACAGGGGCATGAGACAGGAACTGATGAAAATCAACTGGAAGCAGAGCCTAGCGGGGAAGACAATAGAGCAACAATGGTAGAAGTTCGTGGATGTAATTGAGGACACAGTACAGCGGTTCATCCCAAAGAAAAGAAAGATTATCTGGGGTGGAGGGGTGGGGGTGGTAGTGGGAAGGTGGTGTGAGGGTGGGGGACATTAGACAGCCATGGCTGACAAAAGAAGTCAGGAAATGTATCAAAGAAAAAGAGAGAGCTGATAAAGTGGCCAAAAACACTAGGAAATCAGAAGATTGGGAAGGCTACAAAAACAAACAGAGGATAACAAAGAGAGAAATAAGGAATGAGAGGATCAAATATGAAGGTAGGTTAGCCAGCCATATTAGAAATGACAGTAAAAGTTTATTTCAATATATAAAAAACAAACGAGAGGCAAAAGTAGACTGTGGGCCATTCCAAACTGATGCAGGAAGCCTAGTGATGGGAGATAAGGAAACAGCTAAAGAACTTAATAAGTACTTTGTGTCAGTCTTCACAGTGGAAGATATGAGTAATATCCCAACAATTAAGGAGAGTCAGGGGGCAGAGTTGAGTATGGTATCCATTACAAAAGAGAAAGTGCTAGAAAAGCTAAATGGTCTAAACATTGATAAACCTCCTGGCCCTCCATGGGCTATGTCCTAGAATTCTGAAGGAGGCAGCTGAGGAAATAGCGGAGGCTTTGATTGTGATGCTTCAAAAGTCACTGGAGTCAGGGAAAGTCCCAGATGATTAGAAAATCACTGTTGTAATCCCCTGTTCAAGGAAGGATCAAGACAAAAGATGGAAAATCATAGGCTGATTTGCCTAACCTTGGTTGTTCGTAAAATTCTAGAATCCATCATTAAGAATGAGGTTTCTAAATTCTTGGAAATACAGGGTCGGAGTAGAGCAAGTCAGCATGGATTTAGTCACGGGAATTCATGCCTGACAAAACTGTTAGAATTCTTTGAAAAGGTAACAAGTAGGTTAGACCAGGGAAACCCAGTGGATGTTATCTACCTCGACTTCCAAAAGGCCTTTGATAAAGTGCTTCATGGGAGGCTGCTGAGTAAGGTGAGGGCCAATGGTGTTAGAGGTGAGCTTCTGGCATGGATTGAGGATTGGCTGTTGGACAGGAGGCAGAGAGTTGGGATAAAAGGTTCTCTTTCGGAATGGCAGCGGTGACATGTGGTGTCCTGCAGGGTTCAGTGTTGGGGTCACGGCTGTTCACTTTATATCTTAATGATTTGGATGAAGGGACTGGGGGCATTCTGGCAAAGTTTACCAATGATGCGAAGTTAGGTGGGCAGGCAGGTAGTACTGAGGAGGTGGGGAGAAGATTTAGGCAGTTTCAGAGAGTGGTCCAGGAAATGGCTGATGAAATTCAAAGTGAGCAAATGCGAGGTCTTGAACTTTGGAAAAAAATAATACAACATGGACTATTTTCTAAATGATGAGAAAATTCATAAAGCTAAAGTACAAAGTTGATCTGGCAGTGCTAGTCCAGGATTCTCTAAAGATTAACTTGCAGGTTGAATCCATGGTTAAGAAAGCAAATGTAATCTTGTCATTTATCTCAAGAGGGTTGGAATATAAAAGCAGTGATGTGCTTCTGAGACTTTATAAAACTCTGGCTAGGCCCCATTTAGAATACTGTGTCCAATATTGGGCCCCACACCTCAGGAAGGACATACTGGCACTGGAGGGTGTCCATCGGAGATTCAGATGGATGATCCCTGGAATGGTAGGCCTAACATTGGATGAAAGGCTGAGGATCCTGGGGTTGTATTCATTAGAGTTCAGAAGGTTGAGGGGAGATCGAATAGAAACTTACAATATAATGCCTGGCTTAAAAATGGTGGACGCTGGGAAGTTGTTTCTGTTGGGTGGGGACACTAAGACCAGTGGGCACAGCCTTAGAATTAGAGGAGGCCAATTTAGACTGGAAATGAGGAGACATTTCGTCAGCCAGAGAGTGGTGGGCCTGTGGAATTCATTGCCATGGAGGGCAGTGGAGGCCGGGACGTTAAATGTCTTCAAGGCAGAGATTGATAAATTCTTAATCTCGCAAGGAATTAAGGGCTACGGGAGAGTGCGTGTAAGTGGAGTTGAAATGCCCATCAGCCATGATTAAATGGCAGAGTGGACTCGATGGGCTGAATGGCCTCACTTCCACTCCTATGTCTCATGGTCTTATGGTCTAAGGTCGGGCATCTGCTGGCAAATTCAGAAATTCGATACTATTGGGGAAAAAGAAACTTCCGTATCTGATGTTATCTGAAAAACAACCATCACCTATTCATCCCACTTACTCACACCATCTGACACTCTCGGTCACCTGCAGAGATCTATTATTTGGCCTGTCCACACTCCACTCATGTCATTTGTAAAATCTTTTGATCTCTTTGATTATAAAGTCTGCAGCTAGGTGCTTTCTTCACTTCACCTGACAAAGAGGCAGGAAAGCTCGTGATTTCAAATCAACCTGTTGGACTATAACCTGGTGTCATGTGACTTTTGACTTTGTCTAACCCAGTCCAACACCAGCACCTGCACATCATCCCACTTGAAGAAGAATGGCATAGCTATTGCAAACATCTCTGTTTGATACAACTTATATATCGAATAAATAAATTCTTGGAGATGATGCAGACAGTTTGAGGCTGATCCGAACGGTTAGGGTTCTTAGACGTAATTTCATTAACACCTTCCTCTTCCTCCTGGACAGAGATAAAGGCCCATAGGTTCTGTTTTCTTTATGAACAAAGGAAAGGTCTATCTCCTTTGATAGACTGCATCTTCGTCAAATTCTTTGACTTTGATTTTCTCAGATTTTAGCAACAAACCTTTCAGATGAGCAAATCTTACCATCTGGATTTAAAGATTTATTCATGTTATAATAATATTTGGAAGTTCACTGATCCGAATATGAAATTTCAAACAATAATTCAATCATAAAAGTTTTAAAATTTAGCATCAACAGAATTCTTTCCTTAAACTAAATTAAACACACAGCATACAGCAATGTAAGGAAAGAGGAAATAAATTATAACATTTAACTTCACTTTATGAATTGGATTCACACAACTGCAATTAATTCTGAGAGGTAAATTTTTACTAAGTCTTTAGCAAACTAATCCAACATAAAAACTCAGCAGCAGGATTCTTATTTTTATACAACCCCTGATAGTTCCTGAAAGGAACATCAATTTAAAGCCTTCCCAGATCTCAAGCTCCAGGGAGGAAACACACAGATGACTCAAGACAGCATTTCTTGAGTCCTGAAGAAGGGTTACACCCGAAACCTCCTGATGCTGCCTGGCTTACTGTGTTCTTCCAGCCTCCTGCCTGTCTACAAGATGGCATTTTGGCAGGCAACAAACAAAAAACACAAAATAATCAAATCACAAATGGTTAAAATTTATTTCAGAGACTGTGGAACTCATGTGGAAAGAATTTATTACCTTGATCGAACACTCTCCTGCAGCTTGTTAACATTTCCTTCCTTGGCATGTAGTGAGAGTGAGATATCTCAATAGTTTTACATCTAATGACTTAGATTCAGTTATTGTGCACCCTCACGACATTACTTTGTCCATCTATTGGTTATTTGGTTTTCTATATGATTACCGTTCATTTAATTGTCTGTCACATTAGCCCAGTCTTTTCCAATCAAGCCCTGCCTGTGGGTGGCCCACTCTCAGATGTCCCTCTCTCAGACTTGGAGCTGCTGTGCATAGCTAACTTAAAACCCTCCAAAAGATTGTGATTATGACACATAGCTGCACACAATTAATTCGCTACCTACTGCCCTGTGGTTTAGAGTGAAGCAAAGAAATTAATTCACTCAACACCCAGAGTCCACTTTCAGTACCAAATGGTTCATTGTAGATTACACACTGAATCACCATTTCATGGAATAAAGCTTCAGAGAGTCCTTATATGTGAAAGCAAGCCATTTGGCCCATCGGATCTACACTAACCTTCTGAACAATATCCTACCCAGACCCACCCCCTACCCGATAACACTTCATTTTCCATGGCCAATCCACCTAACCTACACAGCTTTGAACTGTGGGAAGAAACCAGAACACCCAGAGAAAATCCATGTAGACATAGGGAGAACATGCAAAGCCCTACACAGGCAGTCGCCTGAGGGTAGAATTGATCCCAGGTCCCTGACGCTGTGAGGCAGTGGTGCTAACTGCTAAGCCACCATGCTACCCTTTGCATAAGGACAGCAGTACTTTTCTAACATTCAAACAGCCTGAGAAACGATCCAGGTGACCCCACGTGAGGGCACAACAAGACACTTCTTGAAGTCAATTTAGTTTCACGTGGTTACCTCCCAGTCAAAACAGGCTGCCTTTACAACAGGCCTGCTTTGCATGTACTTTTCCACTTTATTTCAGTTGCTCATTGTCATGTCCAATTAACCGTTAATGATTAGCCATTAATGGCCTATTTTTAAGAAGCCATTTCAAGCCCAACACTACGACGTCTTAAAACTCGATTTCATGAGCAAGCAGTATCTGATAGGATCCCAGAGATACCTGCATATATCTAGTGACCTCTCATGTGTGTCAGAATACCAGATCAACAACATCTGAACATTCAAGACCCTACCCTTTGTTTTTCCACCTCAAGAACTAAGAGATGTATTCCAGCCTGTGTCTTTGTTGAATAACTTTTGTTTTATAATAAATCAATAATTTTGTGTTCATTGAGGAAAGCTCGTTAATAAATATTCTTATTCTAAATGCTAGTGTAAAGAAAACATGCAATTGGCTATATTTGGAATGAGGTAACATAGAACATAGAACATTACAACACAGTACAGGCCCTTCGGCCCTCGATGTTGCACCGACCTGTCATACCAAAATGAAGCCCATCTAACCTACACTATCCCATGTACGTCCATATGCCTGTCCAATGACGACTTAAATGTACTTAAAGTCGGCGAATCTACTACCATTGCAGGCAAAGCATTCCATACCCTGAAAAAGGCTCTCCTTGTCCACCCTAACTAACCCTCTGATTATCTTATATGTCTCTATTAATTCACCTCTCAACCTTCTTCTCTCTAACGAAAACAGCCTCAAGTCCCTCAGCCTTTCCTCATATGACCTTCCCTCCATACCAGGCAACATCCTAGTAAATCTCCTCTGCACCCTTTCCAAAGCTTCCACATCCTTCTTATAATGCGGTGACCAGAACTGTACACAATACTCTAAGTGCGGCCGCACCAGTGTTTTGTGCAGCTGCAGCATAACCTCATGGTTCCTGAACTTGATCCCTCTATTAATAAAAGCTAAAACACTGTATGCCTTCTTAACAACCCTGTCAACCTGGGTGGCAACTTTCAAGGATCTGTGTACCTGGACACTGAGATCTCTCTGCTCATCTACATTACCAAGAATCTTACCATTAGCCCAGTACTTTGCATTCCGGTTACTCCGACCAAAGTGAATCATCTCACACTTGTCCACATTAAACTCCATTTGCCACCTCTCAGCCCAGCTCTGCAGCTTATCTAAGTCTCTCTGTAACCGTGCTGACTCTCCCTAATCAAATTATTCTTTTCTGGATGATTATAAATCCTATATCTTATAACCTTTTCCAACACTTTACCAACAACTTGAAGTAAGGCTCACTGGTCTATAATTACCAGGTTGTCTCTACTCCCCTTCTTGAACAGGGGAACCACATTTGCTATCCTCCAGTCTTCTGGCACTATTCCTGTAGACAATGAAGATTTAAAGATCAATGTCAATCTCCTCCCTGGCTTCCCAGAGGATCCTGGGATAAATCCCATCCGGCCCAGGGGACCTATCTATTTTCACACTCTGCAGGATTTCTAATACCTCTTCCTTGTGAACCTCAATCACACCTAGCCTAGTAGCCTATATCTCAGTATTCTCCTTGACAACATTATCGTTTTCTAGATTGAATACTGTTGAAAAATATTCATTAAGTGCTTCCCCTAACTCCTCTGACTCCACACACAACTTCCCACTACTATCCTTGACTGGCCCTAATCTTAATCTCGTCATTCTTTTGTTCCTTATATACCTATAGAAAGCCTTAGGGTTTATCCTGATCCTATCTGCCAAAAACTTCTCATATCTCCTCCTGGTTCTTCTGAGCTCTCTCTTTAGGTCTTTCCTGGCTAACTTGTAATCCTCAAGTGCCCTAACTGAGCCTTCACATCTCATCCTAACATATGCCTGCTTCTTCTTCTTGACCAGGGATTCCACTTCCTTCATAAACCACAGCTCCCGCGCTCTACAGCTTCCTCCCTGCCTGACAGGTACATACTTATCTAGGACACTCAGGAGCTTTTCC
>NC_057724.1:75103798-75108272 GCF_004010195.1 Chiloscyllium plagiosum | reverse complement strand
GTTCTTACTGAAACATCTAAATCCTGGAACCTGCAACAACCATTCCTGTCCCTGCTCTAACCATGTCTCTGAAATGGTCACAACATTGAAGCCCCAGGTAACAACCCATGCTGCAAGTTCATCCACCTTATTCCGGATGCTCCTGGCGTTGAAGTAGACACACTTCAAACCAACTTCTTGCTTTCCGGTGCCATCTTGTGTCCCCTGAAACTTGATTTCAGACCTCCCTACTCTCAACCTTTTCTATACTCAAACTACAATTTTGGTTCCCAGCCCCCTGCTGGATTAGTTTAAACCCAACCCAATAGCCTTAGTGAATTTCCCCCCCAGGATACTGGTACCCCTCTGGTTCAGATGAAGACCATCCTGCTTGTAGGGGTCCCACCTACCCCAGAAAGAGCCCCAATTATCCAAGAATCCAAATCCCTCCCTCCTGCACCATCCCTGTAGCCACGCATTCAACTCTCTCTCCCTATTCCTCGCCTCACTAGCATGTGGCACAGGCGACAAACCAGCGACAACAACTCTGTTCGTCCTAGCTCTAAGCTTCCATCCTAGCTCCCTGAATTCTGCCTTAAATCCCACTGCTCTTCCTACGTATGTCATTGGTACCTATGTGGACCACGACTTGGGGCTGCTCCCCCTCCCCCTTAAGGATCCCAAAAACACGATCAGAGACATCATGAACCCTGGCACCTGGGAGGTAACACACCAACCGTGAGTCTCTCTCGTCCCCACAGAACCTCCTATCTATCCCCCTAACTATGGAGTCCCCAATGACTACTGCTCTGCTCCTCTTCCCCCTTCCCTTCTAAGCAGCAGTGACAGACTCTGTGCCACAGCCCTGCGCCCCACTGCTTTCCCCGGTAAGTAACCCCCCCAACAGTATCCAAAAAGGTATACTTATTGTTGAGAGGAATGGTCACAGGGGATCCCTGCACTGTCTGCCGGTTCCCTTTCCATCCCCTGACTGGAACCCATTTGCCTTTATCTTGTACCTTCGGAGTGACTACCTCCCTGTAACTCCTCTCAATAACCTCCTCTGCCTCCCGAATGATCTGAAGTTCATCCAGCTCCAGCTCCAGTTCCCTAACATGGTTTTCGAGGAGCTGGAGTTGGGTGCACTTCCCGCAGATGTAGTCAGCAGGGACACTCGTGGTGACCCGTACCTCACACATTCTGCAGGAGGAACATTCAACTTCCCTAATCGCCATTCCAACTGTTGTAAATTCCCAAAAAGACTGTTGAAAAAATAAGAAATTTAAAAAAAACTCGCTACCTTATCAATCTGGCGCACAGGTCCTTTTTCTTTGGTTAGAGGAGGAGGATGGGTGAGAGACACTACCTGAGTAGTGTTTCAGGTAATGCAACCACGCAAGTATATGACTTTTTCGCTCCTCCCTCGCTCCTCTTGGCAAATGGAAGCCCGACTCATGAAGTAAGTCCCTTTTAATGCGGGAAAACTCACCCTTCCCGGCAGCCTTCGCTTCACCTCTCCTTCTCTCCTCACCGCTATGGCAAAATGGAGGCCCAACTCGCAAGGTAAGTCCCTTTTAATACGGGAAAATTCACCCTTCCCGTCAGCCCTTGCTGCAATTAAATTGGTGTGGGAGACAGTGAGGTCTGCAGATTCTGGAGATCAGAGTTGAGAGTGTGTTGCTGGAAAAGCACAGCAGGTCAGGCAGCATCCGAGGAGCATGTTGCCACCCAGGGAGCAGTGGGACTAGAGAGGGACAATGCACTCCCTTCATCTCACCTGTAACCATATTTTGGACATAAAGTTATTCAGGTTCATGGTAACTGTGTGTTTGGATACAGATAAGCTTACAAAGTTTAATTTAGACAATAAAGCATTTTTTTTGTTTCGTTCAACTTTTGGGTATGTTAGTCAAGAAGACTCTGCTGTTTTGGAAATGTGGAACTTTAAATGAGCTAAATTGTATTGCTCAGTTACAGACAATGCAACAAGTCCAAGAGTTCAATGAGAGATGCCTTACCAATTTTTTTTCTTGATTTCCTTAAAGCTTCAGCCAGCTAAAGTCCTTATTCCTGGAATAAAAGCTACCAGGCTTTTATTTTGTGAATGAATAGATAAAGGTTTTTCTCCTTCACTCTTGATTCTAAACACTTTGATGAGGGCTGTCAAAAGCAGAGACAATGGATTGGTATTTATTGAGCTTGAGATGGGTTGGGAGGATGTAGCATTGATAAAGTGACAAAACATAACATGATGAGTTGACTCACTGATGTAGCCTTGTAATTTTATCAGTTGCTGGACTGCACTTGAAGAGTCAGCCTGTTCTGAGTCAGACAAATTCTTGGTAAGTTAAGGAGTAGAAGATTATCTTGGATAGGTGGGAATGTGAAGTAATTACAGCAGCCATGATCTTATTGAAAGGCAGATCAGACTTGTGGGACTGACTGATGTATTCCTGCTTACAATCCTTAAGTTTGCATAGTGAAAGATTAAAATATTAAAAAACCCAAGAAAGTACAAACTGCACTGTGATGTTGTAAGTTTCAAAAATATAATATTAAAAATAAGTAACTAATCCTTTCCATCAGAGTCTTGTCACAAACGAGAGGTGATGACCTAGTGGAGTTATCACTGGGCTGTTAGTCCAGAGAGCCAGGTAATGTTCTGGGTACCCAGGTTCGAATCCCACCATGGCAGAGGGTGGAATTTGAATTCAATAAATAACTGGAATTAAGAATTGAGCGACTGCCATAAATCCATTGCCAATTGTCAGGAAAGACCAGTCCAGTTCACTAATGTCCCTTAGGGAAGGAAGCCTTCTGGCGTACGTATGACTTCAAACCTGCAACAAAGTGGTTGACCTACAACTGCTGCCTAGCCAGTGATGCCCTCATTCTGTAGACCATTTCATTCTGGGAATGCTTGGGCTTGATGCACTAAATTTGTTGCAGTCCAAACTCCTGGGATGGTGGAGGTAAGATTGCAAATGGGGGAAAGGATAGGGGTACAGACGGTAACTTTAATTCTTTATGATAGATGGGGGATAGCACCCCTTGTACATTGCTTCCTGTTTTTCCTCAACCATTTCTACCCTGAAGTGTGTCTAACTGTTTCTGCTGTGAAATGTGTAAGTGAGGAAGTTGATCGAAAAATTACAAATGATTAATACTGTCATCATCTTCCCTTCACTTTCGAAGGTAACAAGTGACTTCATTGAAGTCATTCTATTGAGAAAGGGCTTCAATATGATCAAAACAGAGTATCCAGTCACTCTGCTGGAAGGAGGTGGTGCAGTGGTTCAGTGGTTCGCACTGCTACCTCACAGCACCAGGGTCCCAGGTTCAATTCCAGCCTCGGAGTGGAGTTTGCACGTCCTCCCCATGTCTGTGTGGGTTTCCTCCGGGTGCTCTGGTTTCCTCCCACAGTCCAAAGATGTGCAGATTAGGTGGATTGGCCATGGGAAATTGCCCGTAGTGTTTAGGTGCATTAGTCAGGGGTGGGTTACTCTTCGGAGGGTCGGTATGGACTGGTTGGGCCGAAGGGCCTGTTTCCACAGTGTAGGGAATCTAAAAAAAAAGGCAAAATAAACAGGAGTAGTCTTCAAATTCTAACAAGCTATTTGGACTGAAGTCAGGAAGTATCTTCTGAAACAAAAGTTGGTGGTCATCTGGAACAATCTCTGTCCCTAATACTTTCTTTTTGTGCTGTTACTCATTTAGAGTTTTCAGCACAGTGATCGATACATTTTTGTCAGGCGAGGTATCAAAGGAGATGATGCCAGTATAGATCAACGAAGACGCAGGAGAGATCCATCATGATCTAATTATTTGGTAGAGCAGGTTTGAGGGGCTGAATGGCCAACTAATGATTCTAGACATAAAATAGTCTTGAGCATGCAGTTCTTGCTGCATCAAGTCATCAAAAGGATGGAAAATAGGTCAGGGGAGAGAAAGGCCACTTGGGTTAATGGGTACTCACTCATTTGAAAGTTGACATTGGATGGTCTGTGGTTGGAGAGGACAGGCACATCAAGTGGTTCTAGGCTTAGTCACACGAGGCAAGGTAATAGCAACTGAGCCAGAGATATACATTTGGAACAAGCACACATGACATATCATAAATGACACGTTGGCAAATGCAGAAGCAGATAGCCTACCTGATCAAGGTTTGTGAGAAGATTTGTAGCTCGGGTGCTCATTGTTGTGGTTCTGTTCGCTGAGCTGGGAATTTGTGTTGCAGATGTTTCGTCCCCTGTCTAGGTGACATCTTCAGTGCTTGGGAGCCTCCTGTGAAGCGCTTCTGTGTTGTTTCCTCCGGCATTTATAGTGGTTTGTCTCTGCCGCTTCCTATTGTAATGCAAAGACTAGAAGAAACAGTCCTACCGCAAATTCAACCCAAACTCTGGGTCAGATATGTGGATGATACCTTTGTAATCATTAAAAACACAGAAATAGAAAACACACACCGGATCATCAACACCACACTCACAGGAATCTG
>NC_057724.1:75074079-75103533 GCF_004010195.1 Chiloscyllium plagiosum | reverse complement strand
CACCAGAACGAAGGACCCAATACCCAACATGAGCAAAACCAATATTGTGTACAAAATCCCATGCAAGGACTGCAGCAAACACTACATAGGACAAACAGGAAGACAGCTAATGATCCGCACCCATGAACACCAACTAGCCACGAAACGACAAGACCAGCCACACACTCAGATGACAAGCAACATGAATTTGACTGGGACAACACTACTATTATAGGACAAGCCAAACAGAGAACAGCCAGGGAATTCCTAGAGGCATGGCACTCATCCACAGATTCTATCAACAAACACATCGACCCGGACTCAATATACCGTCCACTGCAGCGGACAGCTACAACTGACAACCGGAAGCGGCAGGGACAAACCACTGTAAATGCCGGAGGAGACAACACAGAAGCGCTTCACAGGAGGCTCCCAAGCACTGAGGATGTCACCTAGACAGGGGATGAAAAGTCTGCAACATAAATTCCCAGCTCGGCGAACAGATCCACAACAGTCTAACTGAAGAAACTAATAAAATTGCCGGAGGGAGAAATGACAGAATCACATGGAAATTCATCAGAGGAATGGAGAGTGACTATAATCACGCATCGAGCTTGACAAACTGCTATGTCGCACTCATCATTGATAAATTTGGAGTTGAAATGCTGAACTATTTCTGCACTGAAGAGAATTGAGCCTTCACAAGTACCAGTATAACTTTGGTCTCCATGAGTTCTCCTGTAAAAAAGGGTGCCATGTCCTGCAGATGAATCTGGGGACTGCATTTTTCTCTCCAAGTGCAGTAAAGTTTCCTTTTGTTGGAATGGTTGCTGCCAATGGTGCTGGAATGTTCTGTGCTTTAATGTCTGAATGTCTACCTTTGTTTTATACTGATGAGACAGATAGTGCCTGCAATCAAGTCTGATACTGCAATAAAACATAGACCAGTCCCAGATCAGTATACCCATGGACTTCCTAGATTCTCTACACTGTACAAGCAGGCCTTTTGGCCCATTGAATAGAAACCAACCCTCCACAGAGCATCCTAACCAGATTCAGCCTATCCCTGTAACCCTAGACTTCCCATGGCTAATTCACCCAGTCTGCACATCCTTGGGCACGAGGAAGCTTCGGATGTCTATTCCACCCAATCTTTGGACTGTAAACTCCCCATAGACAGTCACCCAAAGGTGGAATTGAACCCAGGTCCCTAGTGCTGTGAGACAGCAGTGCTAACTGCTGAGCCACCATACCAGCTGTCACGTTAGACTGAAGCAGAGACAGAGAGTGAGAAAGATAGGCAGATATACAAGAGGAAATAATGCAGCAAATAACAGGAGCTTTAGGAACATTGATGCACAGAGGGATCAGAAAATTATAGAATCCCTACAGCGTGGAAACAGGCCATTTGGCCCAACAAGTCCACGCTGACCCACCGAACAGTAACCCACCCACACCCATTCGCCTACCCGATCACCCCACATTTGCACCTGACTAATGCACCTAACCAACACATCCTCGAACACTATGGCAATTTAGCATGGCTAATCCACCTTAACCTGAACATCTTTGGATCGTGGGAGGAAACCGGAGCACCCAGAGGAAACCCACACAGACATGGGGAGAATGTGCAAACTCCACACAGTCACCCTAGGCTAGGATTGAACCCGGGTCCCTGTTGCTGTGAGGGAGCAGTGCTAACCCCGTCTTGGATACATGCTTGCCTTCATCAGTTGGGATGTTAACAGTTGACGTGCCATGTTGCAGCTGTATAAGACTTTGGTTAGGCTGCATTTGGAGTATCATGTGCAGATCTAGTTGTCACACTGTAGGGAAGATGTGGAGGCTTTGGAGCGGGTGTAAAAGAGGTTTTCCAGGATGTTGCTGGATTGGAGGATATTAGCTATGAGGAGAGGTTGGAAAAATTTTCACCAGAACATCAGAGATGGAGGGGAGTGATGTGATAGAAATATATAAAATTATGAGAGGGATGGATAGGGAGTATCCTCGGAATGTTTTTCCCAGGGTGAAAATGTCAAATACAAGGGGACATAGGTTTAACATTAGAGGGGGGCAATGTTTAAAGGAGATGTTTGAGGGAAGTTTTTTACACAGAGGGTAGTAGGTGCCTGGAACAAATTGCCAAGGAAGGTGGTAGAAGCTGACATGATAACAATGTTTAAGAAGCATTTAGACCGATACATGAACAGACAAGGAATAGAGGGATTCGTATATGTACAGGCTTAGTTTAGTTTAGAATGGCCCCATGGTCAGCACAGACATGGTGAGCTGAAGGGCCTGTTCTTGTGATGTACTGTTCAAGTCTTCTGTTCTACAGCAAAGATCACAAGAGTGAAGTACAGAGAATTTCCAGGGAAACGGAGACATTAATAGAAGACTTGTAAAGCAAGGGAGATAGGGAGTCGAGGGTATAGAGTAAGGGAAACTGCTCATGCATGTGCACACAGGGATTCACAAGCACACACTCAAATACACAGATAAACAGAAAAATGTACATAAATAGATGCATATCTGAAGCCAGCATTGCCCCAGAAGAAGCTGACAATAACTCTAACTATATTTGGTAACTCGACTTCACAGCTAACAGGCTGCTCAGGGTGATCACTGGAAAATGACATAATTGTATAAGCACTTCACACTCTTCTGTCAAATTCCTGACTGTGTTAGATTAATGATGGCTTTAATTCATTCAAACAAACTGACATACGCCTCTGTTGAAATAGCAGGGGGAGCTGGTTTGTTGGAAGCACAATGGTTTAATTATTTGTTGGAGGTGCATAGGAGCACATTTCCATTTCTGCGACTCTGCTAAATAACACAAAATCAAGGCATAAAAACATCGACGGAGGTCATGTCTCACGTTTGGTCATTTGAAGTCTGATGCATGTTCCTAGTTTGGGTTTCTTCTGCTGCTAGAGATTTTGGTTGACCATTTCAACTCCTCCTCCCACTCCATCAAGGACATGAAAATCCTAGGCCTCCTCCACTGCCCAAAGTCACCCCACAGCGTCACGGGACCCTACAACCACATGGCATCAACATCGACTTCATTAGTTTCCAAATCTCTCCTCCTCCCACCTCATCCCAGATCCCACCCTCCAACCTGTCTCCGCCCTCTTGACCTGTCTGACCTGTCCATCTGTTTTCCCACCTATCCGCTTATTCCTCCAAACAATCACCTCACACCTTCATCCACCTATCGCCTCCCCACCTACTTGACCCCTCAGCCCACCTCTACTCCCCTATTTATCTTTCAGCCCCCATCCCCCCAGTATCCCTGATAAAGGGCTTATGCCCAAAACGTTGACTCGCCTGCTTCTCAGATACTAGCTGACCTGCTTTGCTTTTTCCAAAAACAAAGTACAAAGAAATTTTACAGCCCAGAAACAGGCTCTTCGGCCTCCAAGCCAGAGCCAATCCAAATGTACTGTCTAAACCTGTCAGTCAATTCCTAAGCATTTGTATCTCTCTGCTCCCCATCTACTCATGCATCTGTCCAGATGCATCTTAAATAAATCTACCATGCCTGCTTCCACCACCTTTGCTGGCAACATGTTCCAAATGCCCCCCTACTTGCTGCGTGTATCCCCCTTAAACTTTCCACCTCTCACCTTGAAATCATGACCTCTCGTTAGTGCCACACATTTTACTCTGACTCTCCAACATCTGCAGTTTCAGGATAGTATTGCAGAGGGAGAAAGAATGCCAGTTACAGTATGCATCATTTTGAACTTTGTATCCGAAATAGGCTGACAATGTCAGCTGTAAAAATTGGTAATACCAGGTTGCTAGAATGCACCATTCTTGGGAGAAAGGGATGTATAGGGAGAGTCAATAATTTGCAAATGTAAGAATGAACTCTCTTTAGGGAGATGGTACAAGATGTTGGTTGAATCTTTCATGCCCGTATCAAGTGGATTTTTGGCAGGGCATGGCGGCTACTTTGAGTAACCTTTCCAGTGAGAAAGAAGCCAACTACACCAGGTACATCCTGAGAAAGAATATATTGGCACTAGAGGGGACGCAGAGGAGGTCCACTAGATTGATTCTGGAGTTGAGAGGGTTGGCTTATGAGGAGAGATTGAGTAGACTGGGAGTATACTCACTGGAATTTAGAAAAAATAAGAGGGGATTTTACAGAGACATATAAAATGATGAAGGGAATAGATAAGAGAGAAGCAGGCAGGTTGTTTCCAATGATGGGTGAAACTGGAACTAGCCTCAAAATAAAGGGGAACAGATTTAGGTCTGTATTGAGTAGGAACTTCTTCATCCAAAGAATTGGGAATTCCCAGCCCAGTGAAGCAGTTGAGACTACTTGTTAACTGTTTTTAAGGGGAAGATAGATTTTTGAATAGCGAACGAATTAAGGGTAATAGAGACTGGGTAGATACATGCAGCTGAAGCTCCAAAAAAATCAGCCAAGACCTTATTGAATTGCGGAGCAGGCTCGATGGACCAGATGCTCCTAGTTCTTATGTTCTTATGTTCAATCTAATGGATGTTGTCACTGAAGACACAAATTCAGGGCGTAGATATGGGACTGCGCTGTATGCTTGGGGATGTGGGCACATACTTGGCAACTGAATGGTGAGGCCTAAGGATATTGGTGCATTCATTGTTCAAATGCCAGTGTCTTTGCACAATAGTTCATGCTGGTAAAACAGATGCAATTAATAGGCCGCTATCCTGATGATGCAATCAGCAAGGTTTATTTCCATACCTAATTCTCTATATTATTCAATATAGCATTTTTGACATTTTTCAGTTCCACACATTTGTAAAAATTAAGTTCTAATTTCACAGTAGAATTTGAACACAGGTCTCCAGAACATTGACTTGGGTCTCCGAATGTGATGATAGTGGACCATTCAGATTTCTTCTGTGCTGTTTTGTTTGCAGAGCGGTAGTGATGGAATGCAGAAGCAGTGGGTAAACAGCTTTGAGCTCCCTGAGTACTTTTTTTTTCAAATGAGACAAAGGAAGCATGAGTGGGCAGAGTCAGAGTCTCACAGACCCAGGGTTTTAGTTTTGTTTTCAGTTGGGGGTTTTGAATTGAAGCTGATAGGCACAGCTCTCTCTCTCTGCAACACGGTGGCACAGTGGTTAGTACTGCTGCCTCACAGCGCCAGAGACCCGGGTTCAATTCCCGCCTCAGGCAACTGACTGTGTGGAGTTTGCACGTTCTCCCCGTGTATGTGTGGGTTTCCTCCGGGTGCTCCGGTTTCCTCCCACAGTCCAAAGATGTGCAGGTCAAGTGAATCGGCCATGCTAAATTGCCCGTAGTGTTAGGTAAAGGGGTAAATGTAGGGGAATGGGTGGGTTGCGCTTCGGCAGGGCGGTGTGGACTTGTTGGGCCGAACGGCCTGTTTCCACACTGTAAGTAATCTAATCTAATCTGCTGCATCTAAAAGCTTGAGCTCTCTCTCTGCTGTAGATTGTTTCTTTTGGTGTTCCTTTCTCCTGGACTGGAAAGGAGATGGCAAGTGAGGGAAATCTGTTTTGCTGGATTTGCTTTTGCCAAGGATGTGTTTGTGAGATTCATTGGAACGTTTGATGATCAATAGTTAAATAATATATTATCTTATTAAGTATTTCAATAGAGCTAAAGTAGGAACAATTCTTTTTTATTTTTGTTTGTATTTTAACTGTGTTGTAAGAATAAAAAGTGTTTTGCTTAAATCCTAGAACTGGACCAATTGAACCACATAGGGAACACAGTGCCTTACACCTGCCATTAAATGTTAGGGTCGCGACTACCTCCTTCATATCTTTAGAAGGGGCTTGGTCTGGACCACAACACTGAGTTATGAGGTCATTGCCTCCCCTAATATAATTTTTTTTTACTATACTAGAAGCAAACATCCAGCTGTGTTCTTATGTTACCAGCTCAAACCTGCCAACATTGTAATTGTGGATGATAAGTAGCACAACATGACATGCAGAAACTCAAAGCTTCTAGCCAACCATCTCCGACTGCCTCCTGCAAACATTGTTGGTTCACACCCACATCAGATGAATCCATTCCACAGAAATCCTAATAAATCTGGGGCGTTGGTGGGGTGGTGCTAGTGCCATTGGCTGACCAATCCAGAAGTTCAGGATAATGTTCTTGGGACCGAAGTTCAAATTCCACCAAGGCAAACATTGTAATTACAAGCTTAACTCAGTAATGGTGCCATGAAACCATCAATGATGGTTATACAAACTCATATGGCTTGTGAACATCATTCAGGAAGAAAATCCACAGGTGGTCCACAACAAAGTGTTTGATTCTTAATTGCCCTCTGCAACTGTCGTCACTCAGTTTGAAGTCAATTAGGAACGGACAATAAGTAGTGAGCTTGCCAGTGATGCCTTGAAAGACTGAAAAAAAAAGCTGACAATGCTATTTAAAAATACGTTTATCTTGTTTGCTAATGTATTGTTTTGTTGAAATATGGCCCAAACCAGAATTTGTGTTGACAAATCTGTTTACAACAATAAATTGTGTGATTTTAAAATCACACCAGCACAGATTGGTTGGGCCAAGTGGCCAGTATTTGTAATACATATCATCCTCGAATTATCCTGAACTCGGCTTGCTCCACCATTTATTGAGATTTACACCTCTATTAGTCAAAGGGTGAGTGGCTCATTTTTAGCTCAGCTGTAAATTAATCTGAGTTATTGCTCTGGCAATTATTGGGCGAGTATATAGAGCTCAGCAGTAAATAAGGAGCTGGTTTGCTTATGCAGCCTCAGCACTAGTTTACAGGATGATGCTGTTGTATTTCATGCTGAAAGCTGTTCATGAGGGAGTTAATCCTTTCACTAACATTCCTGCCTTGCATTGCTGTGTGTGTCCGCTGGTCTGTAGCCATAACCTTGATAGAAAATTGACAGAGACCCAGCAGGACTGATTTAAACTGCAACCTTTCAGTCTCCATTTCAGCTTTGTATGCTCTCTCTTGTCTGAGTTTAGTGCTCTCCTGTTCTTTCTAAAATTATCCCTCCATAAAAACTCTGCTAGCCATGTTCCCAGTAGATCAATTGCCCACTTTATGCCCTGCATGAATTTCCTTCAAGAGCGAAAGATGAAGTGTGAGACCAGAGAAGACTAAGTCCGAACCTGTCTGGTCACATGATGCAATGGCAATTCAGTGTTGACTAATCACAGTGATCAGTCTGTATTGACAATTCCACAACAAGCTCAGAAATGAGGTGAAGGGAAATCCTCATTGTGTTTAATTGTTCAGTATTTGATAATGTAAGCCTGTTGACTCTTGGCTACACATGTGTGATTAGTTAAGTCACAACGTGATGGCTAAGAAACAGAACATAGAACATAGAACATAGAAGAATACAGCACAGTACAGGCCCTTCGGCCCTCGATGTTGCGCCGATCCAAGCCCACCTAACCTATACTAGCCCACTATCCTCCATATGCCTATCCAATGCCCGCTTAAATGCCCATAATGAAGGAGAGTCCACCAACGCTACTGGCAGGGCATTCCATGAACTCACGACTCGCTGAGTAAAGAACCTACCCCTAACATCTGTCCTATACCTACCCCCCCTTAATTTAAAGCTATGCCCCCTTGTAATAGCTGACTCCATACGTGGAAAAAGATTCTCACTGTCGACCCTATCTAAACCCCTAATCATCTTATACACCTCTATCAAGTCACCCCTAAACCTTCCTTTCTCCAATGAAAACAACCCCAAGTGCCTCAACCTTTCCTCATACGATCTTTCTACCATACCAAGCAACATCCTGGTAAACCTCCTCTGCACCCGTTCCAGTGCCTCCACAACCTTCCTATAGTATGGCGACCAAAACTGCACACAATACTCCAGATGCGGACGCACCAGAGTCTTATACAACTGCAACATGACCTCAGTACTCCAGAACTCAATTCCTCTACCAATAAAAGCCAGTACGCCATATGCCTCCTTCACCGCACTATTTACCTGGGTGGCAACTTTCAGAGATCTGTGTACATGGACACCAAGATCCCTCTGCTCATCCACACTACCAAGTATCCGACCATTAGCCCAGTACCCCATCGTTTTGTTACTATTACCAAAGTGAATCACCTCACACTGACCTACATTGAACTCCATTTGCCACCTTTCTGCCCAGTTCTGCAGCTTATCTATATCCCGCTGTAACCTGCCACATCCTTCCTCACTGTCAACAACTCCTCCGACTTTCGTATCATCCGCAAACTTGCTCACCCAACCTTCTAACCCCTCTTCCAGGTCATTTATAAAAATGACAAACAGCAATGGTCCCAAAACAGATCCTTGCGGAACACCGCTAGTGACGGCACTCCAAGATGAACCCTTGCCATCAACTACTACCCTCTGTCTTCTTCCAGCCAGCCAACTCCTAATCCAAACCTCCAACTCACCCTCAATGCCATACCTCCGTACTTTTTGCAGTAGAGTTACTAGTGTTATCCCTACTCCCCTTCTTGAACAAGGGGACCACATTTGCTAGCCTCCAATCTTCTGGCACCACTCCTGTAGACAACGAGGACATAAAAATCAAGGCCAATGGCTCTGAAATCTCCTCCCTTGCTTCCCAGAGAATCCTAGGATAAATGCCATCAGACCCAGGGGACTTATCTATTTTCACCCTTTCCAGAATTTCCAACACCTCTTCTCTACATACCTCAAAGCCATCCATTCTACTTAATTGTGACTCAGTACTCACATTGACAACAATGTCCTGTTCCTGATTGAATACTGACGAAAAGTATTCATTCAGTGTCTCCCCAGCTGCTTGCAGAACCTAAGCACTCTGCAAGCAGCTTGAAACATAGGCGCAAACATTTATAATAATTGTAGAGAACTTGCTGAAGAAACTCTGTAGGTCTGGCAGCATGTGTGGAGTGAAAGCAGAGTTAACGTTTTTGGGTTCAGTGGCACCTTTTCAGAATTGTGTTTACTGGACATTAATGTTAACTCTGTTTTCTTTCCACAGAAGCTGCAGACCTGCTGAATTTCTCCAGTAATTTCTCATTTAATTTCAGATTTCCAACATCTGCAGTTCTTCGTTTCACTTCAACAGAATAGAACCCCTTCCCTACAGCATATCCGAGAGTGTATCATTTCTACATATCTCTGCAGCACAAAATATATTGGAACTATCAGTCCTTTGACAAATGTTCATCCCAAGCATAGTACACTCAGTAGTTAAGAAAAATAAATATATAAATATAAGAAATAGGAGCAGGAGTTAATTATAGAACTTCTCTAGCCTATTCTTCCATCCTGTAATATTTTCAACATCAACTCCAATTTCCCACTCTATCCCTCAGTCATTTGATTCTCTTGTTGTCTAAAAATTAACCAACTACAATCTTGAATATGTTTAATATTCACATGAGTATTGACAGGAACGGGTAATCTAACGTATTGGTGGGGTAATGCTTAGAAGAAAATTTGAGGGACCAAAAGTATCTATACTTGGAGTGAAATGAATTAATTAGCAATAGCATGGACTTGTTAAAAGAATGACATATTTAATAAATTTGATATAAGTTTTGAGTTGACTGGGAGCGTTATGAAGGCAATGCATTTGATATGGTCGACATGCATATTAGCAAGACATTTGATGAGGTTTTTCAGATTAGTCAAGAAAGTAAGATATTTTGGGATCCAAGACATGTTGGATTCAAAAATGACTGAGAATTAGGAAGTAGTTGGTAGCCAAATGTTACTGTGACTCAATGGGTTTCTGCACGACTTGGCACTGGGGCCTGGGCTGTTGTTAATTATTTTACTTTTTTTACTTTTGCACTTTTTATTTCTCTTTTCTTTTTCGTTTCTTCCCTTTTATGCCTGAGACAGAAGCAGCGATGCTAGGACGAGTTGGATATGGATCCACGCTAGCCTGGGGTTTCCTGTTGAGTGAAGTACAGGTCCTGGGCTGACTCCCCCGGCATTGTCTCACCGGCTAGGCCATGGCTCCAGGTCCGCAGCTATGCTGAAGGAAGGGAGAGGCATCTCAGCCCAGTGTGCCGGTCTCTCGGTGTGCAGGTATTCCAATGGCCCGGCAAGTAGTCTCCTCCAGGAGTGATAGTCTCGGCCCGGCTTGGCGGTCTTCCTCCAGTCCAATATTCCAGCAGCCCGGAATAGTGGGCTCATCCTGGCTGTGTCTTCAGTGTATTCCCTGTGCCCAGGAGCCATTAACTGAACTTGTCTTAATTTTACATTTTTTAATTAATATGTATAACTTCTGTCCTTGATGAGGACACCACAGTGGGGCGGCGTATAAAACTTTTCACTGTATTTTTCATGTAAAAGTGCACATCACAATAAATTTCTATCCTAAGTGTTGTGGGGAAGATCAAGGAGTTCACATATGAAATTAACATTAATCAGGTGATGAGCAGTGAGGTGGATACCCATAACCTGCTGTAGAAATGGCCTGAGCAGGTGGGCAGAGCATTGGAAAATGTAATTCAAAACATAAAAATGTGAGGTAATGCATTTGCAGGGGATGGCTAGCAAAGCAAAGTATTACTGTATGAATGGTAAGACACGAGAAAGTATTGGGTTTTGGCGGACATATCCACAGATCACTGGAGATAGCAGGACAGGTAGGTAAGCTGGTTAAGAAGACGTATGAGATACTTGCCTTTATTAGCCAAGATATAGAATACAGGAGCACGGAGGTCATTTTGGAAGTGTACTGAGCATCAGTTTGGTCGCAACTATTCTTGATACAATCAGTTCTTCTGTAACACAATGACTGCATTCTTGTGTAACCCAACACAACAGAAAAATTGCACTTTACAAAGAGCGTTTAAAGTGTTGGCAATGTAATTGCGTTATAGTCAACACAAATCTTAAAAGTTCGCGCTGAAGAAATTGCACCCCCTATTCGTCAATCGCTTAACAATGAATTCGTGCTGATGAAATGTGTGTCATAACAGAACAACCTGTACTCTGCAGTTCCGGTAATCACATAATCAGAAGAATCTGATTGTAGTGGAGTAAGAGCAACAGAGATGTACCAGGCCGCTCTATAAGCTTCAGATTCTGAGTTATGAGGAACGGTTGGATGAACTGGGGTCCTTGGAGCTGGGAATGCTGAGAGGGGGCCTGCGGAAGGTGCATATGATTATGAGAGGAATGGACAAGATAAATAGGGTGGTACTTTTACATTAGGAGAAGAATCAATATCTGGGGAAGGGGTGTCTAGCTTTGAGGTAGGAGGTGGAAATGCAAGAGGAGGATGAACGAGATTATTTTCACACAAAAGCAGGTGGGAATTTGGAGCCACTGCCTGAAAGGATAACACTGGAAAAACACAGCAGGTGAGACAAGGATAGTGGAATCAAGGGTTATGGAGATAAGGCAGGAACAGGATACTGATTGAGGATGATCAGCCATGATCATAATGAATGGTGGTGCAGGCTCGAAGGGCAGAATGGCCTACTCCTGCACCTATTGTCTATTGACAGCATCCAAGGAACAGAAGAGTCGATGTTTCGGGCATACATCCTTCATCAGGAATGTGGGAAACATCGACTCTCCTGTTCCTCGGATGCTGCCTCACCTGCTGTGCTTTTCCAGCACCACACCAGGCCCACTCTCCACTTCCACACGGTCCGCACCGGGCCCACTCTCCACTCCCACACAGTCAGCACCGGGCCCACTCTCCACTCCCACATGGTCCACACCGGGCCCACTCTCCACTTCCACACAGTCAGCACCAGGTCCACTCTCCACTCCCACACGGTCCGCACCGCGCCCACTCTCCACTCCCACCTAATCAGCACCAGGCTCACTCTCCACTCCCACACAGTCAGCACCTGGCCCACTCTCCACTCCCACACAGCCCACACCGGACCCACTCTCCACTCACACACAGTCAGCACTGGGCCCTCTCTCTACTCCCACACAGTCAGCACTGGGCCCTCTCTCTACTCCCACACAGTCAGCACTGGGCCCACTCTCCACTCCCACATGGTCAGCACTGGCCATCTCTCCAATCCCGCACAGTCCGCACCAGGCCCTCTGTCCACTCCCACAGAGTCTGCACCAGGCCCACTCTCCAGTCCCACATAGTACGCACCAGAGATCCATAGCCACTCGCTTCAGCCCTCTCCCTGACAGTTCATGATCTCCTAAGATGGACTGCAAACCATTGCTAAGACTGTCTGTTCTCATGTTACCAGACACTGATTCAGTCGAAGCTTACCTCCAGCTGAAGTCTTCACTTATGCACTTTTTTCTAACCTTTGAACTTCATTATGTCAGCGTGGTCTGCGTTGACCTCCCACATACTCCCTTTGTAAACTTGATGTGATTCGAATCTCTGTTTCCCTTGTCTAAGCTCACAGTCAAGAGTGTGGTGCTGAAAAAGCACAGCCGGTCAGGAGCATCCGAGGAGCAGGAGAGTCTATGTTTCAGGCCTAAGGTCTTCATCAAATTATGCCAGAGACATCGATTCTCCTGCTCCTCGGATGCTGCCTGACCTGCTGTGTTTTTTCCAATACCACTCTCTCGACTCTGATCTCCAGCATTCGCTGTCCTCACTTTCTCCTCTTTGTCTAAGCTCACATCAGGTTTCATTCACCCATCAGCTCTGTGCTCCCTGATCTCCACTCATTCCAGTTAAAGAATTCCTTGATTCTGAAATTCTCATCTTCTAAGTCCCTCCTTTGGGACTAAATTAACTATCACGTGCAGGGCTGGGTGGGTTAACCCTGAAATAAAGGATTACAGGGAGATGGGTCTCTACCCCTCCCAATCTCAGTCATCTTCTGCAGTCCCCACAATCCTCTGAGATATCTGTGCTTCTCCAATTCTGGCCCCTTGAGTAAAGGTCAGACCATAGGAATGCTGTCTCTCACCAGGGAGTTGGTGTATGTTTAAACTGAGGGTTACCATTTCACAGATGAGGGAAGGGTTGCCATGAGATTTCTTCATGGTAACTTCAGCTGGTGCACAAATTAAACATACACTATTGGTGTCACTCTGCTTTCCACCCAATTGAGCCAACCAAATCCCTCCTGAGTTCTTAAATAACCTGAGTTGACTCATCTTGCTTCAGAGTCTTGTGTTCAGCTGCCACGATCCAAAATTCATCATAACCACCCCTAAACTTTACCCTTTTCTCCATCACATTTCTGCTTTAACATATCCCTTAAAGCCTACATTGTGAACAATATGATCTGATCTAATATTTACTTATGTCATTCAGTGCCAAATGTTGTTTTATCACATCCCTGCAAAGTGACTGGGAATATTTTATTACATGAAAGGCGCTACATAAACACAGATTCTTGTTGTTTTGTGTGTTCATATACTGATACTGACAGATCAAAAGGAATTATTTGCAGAAATACTTAATTAGGCAGCTTGGTGTTAAAAAAATCTTTCTTAGTGTTTTTAACATTTTTTCACTTTTATGCCATGAATGTGGGCTTTGTTAGTCTGCCCCATCTCTAATTGCTTAGATAGCAATTAGGATTTCAAAGTATCAGAGTTGAGAGTGTGTTGCTGGAAAAGCACAGCAGGTCAGGCAGCGTCCCAGGAGCTGGAGCATCGACATTTCAGGGAAAGGGCACTCTCGACTCGGGTCTCCAGCATCTGCAGTCCTCACTTTGTCCTTCACAGAAGAAGGCCATTCAGCCCATTGACTCCACACCAACCCTCTGAAGAGCATCCAACCCAGACCTATCTCCCTGAAATTCTGTGTTTCAGAGTTAACCCACCCAGCCCTGTACATGACGGTTAACTTAGTCTGGCCAATCCACCTAACCTGTACATCTTTGGGCTGTGGGTGGTAACTGGACAACCTGGAGGAACCCCACGCAGACACGGGGAGAATGTGCAAACTCCACACTGGCAGTTGCCCGAGGGTGGGATCAACGAGGTAAAAACAATGACTGCAGATGCTGGAAACCAGATTCTGGATCAGTGGTGCTGGAAGAGCACAGCAGTTCAGGCAGCATCGCTGCTCGTTGGATGCTGCCTGAACTGCTGTGCTCTTCCAGCACCACTGATCCAGAATCCGAGGGTGGAATCAAACCCAGGTCCCTGGTGCTATGAGGCAGCAGTGCTAACCACTGAGCCACCGTGACACCTGATTCCATCACATTTCACTGGACCTCAGACCGTGTAAGGATCGTAGATTTCCTTTCTTAAAAAGCTTTGTTTGCAATAACCTTTTCACTGACTTCTAATTTCACCATTTATCATGGCTGAATGTGATCCAATGTCCCCAGATCAGTAATAAAAGCAAAATACTTCCAGATGATGGAAGCCTGAAACAAATGCGAAGGAACCGAATGGATTGGGCAGCATTTGTGCAGAGAGAAATAGTAAACATTCCGAGTCCTGTCAGACTGCTCTTCAGAACTGAAAGATGCTGAAAAATGTTAAGTTGATGCTCTTAGCAGATCCAGAGGAGGGACAAGAGAGCAGTTGGTGTACAGGACCAGTCCAAAAGACAACAGAATTCTAAATCGTGGTGAAAGGGAAAACGAGACAAAGAATGGATGTAAATTAAGGTTTGGGGGAAGGATGGGTTCTCTCTACTCAGACTAAACTAAGCAAAGTACGAACTAAACAAGCCTGTGCAGAAGGAGGGGCAAAAGCATAAAAAAAAACAGACTAACGACATGATGTTTTTTATGAAGTTATGGAATTCAATGCTGAGACCGTGTGAATGTAAAATGTGCAAATGGGAAATTATGTTTTGTTCCTTGAACTTTTGAGAAACATAGGAACAGGAGTAGGCCATTCAGCACCTCGAGCCTGTTCTGCTCCTCAATGAGATCATGGCTGATCTGTGGCTTACCTCTGTATATCTGTCTTTGGCCCATCTCCCTTAACAACTTTGCTTAATGGAAATTGTGCTTCATTGTAACATTGCAGTAGCTGCAGAACAGCAAGGTGATCATGTAGGTAAGGTGATTTATTGTAAAGACAAGAAACTGGGATGTCATTCCTCTGGACAGAACAGAGGTGTTCTGCAAAGGCACCAGTCTGAATAGATTATATTAGATTCCTTCCAGTGGAAACAGACCCTTCAGCCTAACCAGTCCACACCAACCCTCCGAAGTGTAACCCACCCAGACCCATTTCCCTCTGATTAATGCACCTAGCACTATAGGCAATTTAGAATGGCCAATTCACCTGACCTGCACATCTTTGGACTGTGGGAGGAAACCTGAGCACCCAGAGTAAACCCATGCAGGCATGGAGGAGAATGTGCAAACTTCATACAGACAGTCACCTGAGGCTGCAATCGAACCTTGGACGCTGGTGCTGTGAGGCAGCAGTACTAACCACTGAGCCACTGTGCCACCCCATCAGTCACCATTGTAAAGACGACTGCATTGTAGAAATCAGTTCATTAGGGCAGTAACAGCCCGTAACAATCTGTCTGCCAGGGCAGTCCTGTTTGTGGATTTTGGGAAGGAGATAGAAGTGGGCTTTGTGGGATTGGCTGAGCAACACATAGGCTCAGTGGTTACCACTGCTGCCTCACAGTGCCAGGGATCCAGGTTCAATTCCAGTCTTGGGCAACTGTCCGTGTGGAGTTTGCATATTCTCCCTGTGACTTTGTAGGTTTCCTTTGGGTGGTCCAGTTTCCTCCCACAATCCAAAGATGTGCAAGTTAGGTGAATTGGTCATACTAAATTACCCATAGTGTTTAAGGATGTGTAGGTTAGGTGCTTAGTTAAGGGTAAATGTAGAGTAATAGAATAGGGGAATGGGTCTGGGTGGGTTACTCTTCAGAGGTTCAGTGTGGACTTGCTGGGCCAAATGGCCTGTTTCCACACTATAGGGATTCTATGAGACTATTGGTTGCAGGAGTCCGTGGAATGGAGATCTCCATCAGAGTTGATGTTAATAACAGTCCTGGAAACAACAGCCCGATGTTCAGTGGCAGGAACATAATCCAAGGAGAGATGGGAAGAAGTATCTGAGAATTGTGCTCAGTCTCTGCCAGGTAGACGTCAACACGTCAGACGACGACAGCTCCCTACTATCTGCAGGTTTGCCAACAAGATCAGAGTTGGACCTGAGGGAAGGGAGTGCAGCAAGTTCAGAGGGAGACAGGTTCGAGTGGGTGAGAGGAACAGAGAAACCAAGGTGGACATGTCGGCAGTATTCGATAACGAGATCACATGCAGGCAAAAGGCAAGGGGTTAGGGTTTGGGCGGCGGGGGCATAATGGAGATAGGAGAAAGGACCTTCATGGAAGCAAGAGGATTCTTGTCCAAAGAAGTGGGAACAGAGGTGAAAACAACAGAAGAAGAGTTCAACAGCATGTGGTGCTCGGAATTCATGGAGTGGGGACTTAAAGGGATAAAGCTAAGACCTTCACTGAACACAGTCTTTACCCTCCTCTGCCTCTCTCTAAAGTATACAAAAATAAAACATTTTCCAGCACTCTTCAATTATACTGGACTGAAACGTTAATTCTGTTCCTCTCTCTACAGATACTACCCGACCTGCTGAGCTTCTCCAGCACGTTCTGTATTTAATCACGAGTCTAGGGCTCGGGATTGATATTCCGGTGATATTAACATTACACCACCACCTCTCTTTTGCAAATTTAGTTAAATAAAGGAACCAGGATTGAATTACCAAAACCTATAAAGTGGAAGGAGCCCATTAAGCCCATCATGCCTGTTCTTTGAAAGAAGTTTTTAATTTGTCTCACTCTACCAGCAACAGAGGTCTTTCCACTTCAAAGAGTTTTCCAATTCCACTTGGAAATATGCCACTGAACCTGCTTCATTCTCCTCTTTTCCCTTCTTGCTCACTTAGAATCATCGAATCACAGTGATGTACAACACGGAAACAAACATTTTGGTCCAACTCCTCCATGCCGACCAGATATCCTAACCTAGTTCCATTTGATAGCACCCAGCCCATATTCCTCGAAACCCTTCCTATTCATATACCCATCCAGATGCTTTTTAAATGTTGTTATCATACCAGCCTCCACCACTTCCTCTGGTAGCTCAATCCATACACCCTCTGCATGAAAATGTTGCCCCTCAGGTCCCTTTTATAACTTTCCCCTCTCACCCTAAACCTATGCCTTCTAGTTCTGGACTCCCCCACCCCAGGGAAAAAAATAACTTGTCTATTTATCCTATCCATTCCCCTCATGATTTTATAAACCTCTATGAGGTCACCCCTCAGCCTCTGACGCTCCAGGGAAAACAGCCCTAGCCTATTCAACTTCTCCCAATAGCTCAAATCCTCCAATCCTGGCAACAGCTTTGTAAATCTTTTCTGAACCCTTTCAAGTTTCACAACATCTTAATGACCTACCAACCACAGCAAGCAGTTCCTCCTCCCATTCTCCATCAAAACTCCTCAGTACTTTCAGCAGCTCTGTCCAATCGCCTCTGAATCTTCTCTGTTCAAAGTGGAACAATGCCCACATCTCTATCACTTTCCATCTAATTAACACCCCTTGTTCCCCTTTGTTTCTTCAGCTGAGGCTACCAGACAGATTGTCGCCAAGGTATATGTTTTGTTTTAGAACAAGGCCCCCCCCTTTTCTAATGATGAAGGTTGGAACAGAGGAAGCTCCGGCTGTGTCCATTGGCCTGAACTCCGGGCATACGTCCGCATGGAAGACGACAGTTTCTCCCCCTGCCGCGTGTTGACTTCAGTTGGGAAAATCCATGAAATAGTCGGCCTTGAGAAAATAACAGGGCTGCCAGTTGCTCTGTGCACCTGCACATCAGACATCGATTTCTCTAAGAGTGATGGTAATGACATAATTACTGATAACCTCAAGGCTGTGTGTGTTTCACAGCCGCTGGAAGAGGTGTCCCATCATTATTTCTTTCCTGACTGATAGAGATTTAATGACTATCCCCTGATCAAATAGAGGTGACAAAACCTAATCTCATTGCACATAGTTAGGCAGCTGTGTCTCAGTCTGTCTCTGAAAACAGAATAAACAACTTACATCTGTAAGGCACCTTTACTGCTGTAAAATGACCCATTGCAGCAATGCAATGAGACAAAATATAACAATGAAGCTCCAAGACAGTTCACTGTAAACATGGTCAAAGGGATAGGTTTTAAACAGAAAGCAAAGAACGAAGAACAGCAACAGGCCCTTCAGCCCACCGATTCTGTGCTGACACATGATCCCTTTGTAAACCTTTGCTTCTACACATTACATATCCCGCTACTCCCTGCCTATTCGTATATCTGTCAAAGTAATTCTTAAACTTTGCTATTGTATCTACCTCCTCTGGCAGCACTTACCAGTCTCTTTATATAAAAAAACTTGTCACCCAGATCTCCTTTAAACTTGCCCCATTTCACCTTAATTTGAGGCAAACAAAACCTGCAGATGCTGGAATCCAAAGTCGACAAGCAGCAGGCTGGAAGAACATAGCAAACCAGTCCTGAAGAAGGGTTTTATCCGAAACCTTGACTTCTCCACCTATTGATGCTGCCTGGCTTACTGTGTCCTTCCAGTCTCCTGCCTGTCCATTTTACCTTAAACCTATTTCTCCCAGTGATTGACATGTCTACCATGGGGAAAGACTCTGACTATCTGTTTTGCCTATGCCTCTAATAGTTTTTTTTTATGTTGTCCCTCATCCTCCAAAGTACAAGTGTAAACAAACCAGGTTTGTTCAATCTCCCCTCATAGCTAATACCCACCAAACCAGGCCACATCCTGGTAAACCTTCCCCGTTACCCTCTCCAAAACCTCCACATTTTTCTGGTTGTGTGCCTCCTAAAGGAGAGTGGAGGGGCAAAGAGGTGAGGTGAGGAAATTCTACAGGTTTGTGCTGAGACAGTTGAAAGATTGGCCAGTGCAGAGTGAGTCATTAATGGTGTCTTCACCGTAAGTATAGATATCGAACATGTGTCAAAGGCGACATTTCTTAGAGACTTCAGATCACTGCAGCCTGAGTCAGGAAGGTTGCAAGCTTGTCCTCTTTGAACCATCCCTTGAATATTTACATTTGATAAAGTCGGGCAATGTGCTCATAGACCTTGTGGTATTACAGCCACTAATGGTGAAGTGATCAAACTCAGGGCTGTAAAAGACATCAGAATTAGAGAAATACAAAAACCTCACAAGAACATTGGAGGCTGATGACCGACCTGGTAGGAGTATATAAAATTATATGGTGTGGACTGTGTGGGAGTGGAGAGTGAGCACAGTGCAGACCCTGTGGGAGTGGCAGGTGTGACTGATGCGGACTGTGTAGGAGTGAAGAGTGGGCCTGATGCAGACCGTGTGGGAGCGGTGAGTGGGCCCATTGGGGACTGTGTGGGAGTGGAGAATAGGCCTGGTGCAGATTGTGTGGGAGTGGAGAGTGGTCCCGTGGTAGACCATGTGGGAGTGGAGAGTGGACCCACTGCAGACTGTGTGGGAGTGGAGAGTGGGCCCATTGCAGACTGTGTGCGAGTGGTGAGTGGGCCCAGTGTGCACCATCTGGGAGTGGAGAGCTGCGCTGTGTGAACCATGTGGGAGTGGAGAGTGGGCTCAGTCAGACTGTGTGCAGGCTCTGATTTGGCCCAGTGCAGACCATGTAGGAGTGGAAAATGGGTTCGGTGCAGATTGTGTGGGAGTGAAGAGTAGCCCTGGTGTAGACCATGCGGGAGTGGAGAGTGGGCCTGGTACAGACCGTGTGGGAGTAGTGAGTGGGCCTGGTGCAGACCGTGTGGGAGTGGAGAGTGAGCCGGTGCAGACTGTATGGGAGTGGAGAGTGGGCCCAGGGCAAACTGTGTGGGTGTGGGAAGTAGGCACAGAGCGGAACCATGTGGAAGTGGAGAGTGGGCCCCATGTGAAACATGTGGGAGTGGAGAGTGGGCCCGGTGCGGATTGTGTGGGAGTGGAGAGTGGGACCAGTGTGAACTATGTGGAAGTGGACAGTGGGCCTGGTGCGGACCCCGTGGGAGTGGAGGGTGGGCCAAACATGAACATCGTGATGATGGTGAGTGTGTCTGGCGTGTGGACCTCATGGTGATGGTGAGTGGGCCCAGTGTGGACCTTGTGGTGATGGTAAGTGTGCCCGGTGTGGACATTGTGGTGATGGTAAGTGTGCCCGGTGTGGACCTTGTGGCCCTGGTGAGTGGGCCCCAACTTGCTTTTCTAGGACAAGCCCAAAACCTGGTATTGGAATCGGTGGCTGCTACATTTGCAGAGGGTGACATTGACGGGGTAGTCCCAGATGGCATCTGAGAATCAGCAACTTCATCGTTGCTTGGCTCCAGCACTGACAGCAATGAAGCATTAGCGGAATGAGTGTCACAGCAACACTGACACAGTGGGCCAGCGGTAAGAGATCCCACTCTGACACTTATTCTGAAAACTATTCAAAATGGCACTGGATTGTCATGCCATCAGAAAAGCTTTTCACTGTATTTGACTGTTTTTTTTGCTGAAATGCACATGACAATAAAAAAGCATACATCATTCTTCAGTGTTGAAGAGGCAATTAGACAGACATATGAACAGGCAGGGAATAGAGGAATACAGACCATGCGCAGGCAGATGGGATTAGTTTAGAATGGTATTATGGTTGGCACAGACATGGTGGGCTGAAGGGCTTTGTCTTATTCTGTTCTGCGTTTTACCTCAGAGATTTCAGAGAGAGAGAGAAGGACGGGCAAGTTCATGGATAGATTTGAAAAGAAGGAAGAAGGTTTCTACCCTTGTATAAGTGTAGGTGTGGGGTCCACCGTCAAACATAACCAGACCTCCGTTTACATTTCCACCTGGTGTCTTTTAGTTCAGTTGGTAGCATTCTTACCTCAGGCTGAAGGTGATGTTCAAGTTTCACTCGAGGGATCTGAACACCGTCCCTCTCAATGCAGTGACGAGGGACACACTGTCAGAAGAGCTATCCTTCAAATGAGAAAATCATCCAAACGACAAGGGTCTAGTTCTGTGCATTCAAAGAGTGTCCTGGGACTATGTTGAAGAGGAAATGAGCAGGAGGGGCTGATACTCACTGATGTTTTGAAGACTGAGAGATGATCTTATTGAATCAGATAAAATTCTGAGGGGGTTCAAGAAGGTAGACTAACATAAGAATGGCGGAGCAGGAGTAGGTCACCTGGCCCTTCGAGCCTGCTCCGCCATTCAATAAGAATGTGGCTGATCTTTTAGGGGAGGAGAAAGTGAGGACTGCAGTTGCTGGAGATCAGAGTCGAGAGTGTGGTGCTGGCAAAGCACAGCATCCGAGGAAACGTTGATTCTCCTGCTCCTCCTAGGGGAGTTAAATCCAGCAGCCCAATCAAGTTCACCAGTGCAAGTAGTATATGTGTTTTTCAGACAGTCAGCCTTGCTTCTGGAAAACTTAATTTATTGGGTAAGGGTGATTTCTTTAATGTGCGACTGTTTTAATAAAACTAAGTTTGAACTGCAGTCCTTGTTTGTCTCTAACAGAAAGAGCACCATGATAAATGCAGTGTATCAGTAAGAAACTGGTTCAAGTATCTGTGTAGAATCTTTCACAGGCAACAAAGGGGTGATATGATCACAGTTTCAAGATATTAACAGGAGAAGACAAGGCAGATAAAGATAAACTATTTCCACTAGTTGGGGACGCTAGAATGAGGGAGCATAGTCTAAAGTTTAGTGTCAGACTATTCATAAAAGATGTTACAGTCATCAAATCACAGACTCCTACAGCATGGAGACAGACACTTTGGCCCACACTGTGATCCATGCTGACCAAAAACTACATCATGCTAACCCCATTTCCCTGCACTTGGCCCATGTCCTTCTAAACCTTTCCTATCCATGAATTTGTCAAAATGCCTTCTAAATCTATATTGTGATGATATGATGGCTTTAAGAGTTGTATTTTGTCCTGAACTACTTCTGCTGGCAGCTCATTCCATTTGCGTACCACCCTCTTGTGCAAAAAAGCTGCCCCTCTGGTCCCCTTTTAATCTGTCTACTCTAATCTTAAATTGGTTCCCCTCGAATCCTCAATTCCCCAACCTTGGGAAAAACACTGAGTGCGTTCACCCTATCCATGCCTCTCATGATCTTATACACTTCTATAAGATTCCCCCTCAGTCTCCTATTCTCTAAAGAAAAGATGTCCGAGCTTGCACTTCTGCACACAAAGGCTGTTAATGGTTTTGGAACTCTCTTCCACAAATAGCAGAGGATACTAGATCAGTGTTAATTTTAAACCTGGGATTAATAAGTTTATTTTAAGTAAAGGCATTAAGGGATATGGACCAAAGGCAGGTGAAACTAGGTCACAAATCAGCCATGATCTCAATGAATGGTGGAACAGGCTCGAAAGGCTGAATGGCCTACTCCTGTACCTATGTTTTTAAAATAAAGGGCATTATGTTTAAGACAGAGATGAGGTGGAAATTTGTCTCCGAGATGGACATTATTCTGTATGTAAGTTTGCTCGCTGAGCTGGAAGGTTTGTTTTCAAATGTTTCATCACCACACCAGGTAACATCATCAGTGAGCCTCCGGTCATATACTGGTGGTTTGGTCTGCTTCTTATTTATGTGTTTCAGTTTCCTTGGGTTGGTGACGTCATTTCCGATGCCGATGTCATTTCCCGTTCTTTTTCTCAGGGGGATCTAAGTCAATGTGTTTGTTGATAGAATTGCAGTGGGAACGTCATGCTTCTAGGAATTCACGTGCATGTCTCTGTTTGGCTTGTCCATTCCTGATGAAGGGCTCCTGCCCAAAACATCGATTTTCCTGCTCCTTGGATGCTGCCTGACCTGCTGTGCTTTTCCAGCACCACTCTAATCATGTTTTTTGTGGCTAGTTGGTGTTCATGTATCCTGGTGGCTAGTTTTCCAATGTAGTGTTTGTTACAGTTCTTGCAAGGTATTTTGTCAATGACATTAGTTTTGCTTGTTGTCTGTATAGGGTCTTTCAAGTTCATTAGCTGCTGTTTTAATGGGTTGGTGGGTTTGTGAGCTACCATGATGCCAAGAGGTCTTAGTAGTCTTTATTACTTGGGACATTATTACTAGGAAAAATCTTCCAAGGAATAGTGAATATCAGTGTGATCATTGACAGTTATCAATACTCAATGTGATTAATGGGAGGTTGAATTTTTGAATGTATCTAAGGCTGAGTGAGACAGATTTTGGATTTCCAACACATTCAAGAATTAGTGGGAGGAAATTAGACATAATGGCAATGATTGGATCAGCCATGATCCTGTATTCCTGATGAATGGCTTTTGCCCGAAACATCGATTTTCCTGCTGCTCGGATGCTGCCTGAACTGCTGTGCTTTTCCGGCGCCACTCTAATCTAGACTCAGCCATGATTCTATCAATTGGCTGCACAGGTTTCAATGAGCTGAAAAACATTCTCTGGCTCTGAATATGATCACATGGCATTATGCATTCTCCTTGGAATTCTGGGCCAATATTCATTCCTCACTCAGCATTATTTCATCATTACCGTGTTGCCTGTCTTTAGGAACATTATGCAAATAAGCTCCTGTTTCTCTGATGTTCCAGCAGGGAGGATGCCTGAATCATGCTTCATAAGCCGTGTTGCACATTGGGGAATCCTGCCATGATGAAAGGAGATCCAAAATTCGATTGCAGTTCTTTTCTCTTTTCATTTGCTTATTTCTCAAATACCTTTCTTCCTTTCAGGAAACAAAACACAAGCAGCTGGAGGGTAAAGCTGTTAAAATCTTTTGAATTCTGCTTATGGCAACTTAATTTACACCTTCTAGCAAGACAAAAGTAGAACATGCTGAGCCACAGTACAATACAGAGATCAGATTGTCACTGAATCATTGGTGAGTTTAACACTGGAATGCAAACAAAACTGCTCTGATTAAGAGTCATCAATCTGAGGCATTAACTTTCCAAATTCCTCTTCCTGTTGGTGCTGTACCTGCCCAGATTAATATTTCTAGCATCTTTTGAGCTTATTTCAGTTTTCCAGCGACAAGCAATGCTTTGCTTTTAGCCCAAAAAGAAAAATGGCAAGGAAAAAACAGACATAATGCATATAAAATTGACCCTTGCTTTTACAACTGCAATTTCCACAACCCCTCCATGTCTTCTCCGTTCCTTTCATTGTAGCATCCACCAGCCTGACAACCTTTTGAGACATCAGTGCTCCTCCATTTCTGCCCTCTTGCACATCCCCAATGTTTAATGGGCAGCCATGTTTTTAGTCCAAGTTCTGAAATATCCCCAGTGGGGAAAAGGCAGGAGATTGGGATGAGGTAATAGAAGTGATGCAAACACGATGGGCTGAATGGCCATCTCTGCACCATACAGTTTCTGTGATTCTGTGAAGTAGTTCTTGGTATTACTCTATTGACTGAATGTAGCTTCAACATCGTATTTCCGTTAAAGAATGCACTTAAAAATTCCATCTATATTGTGATGATATGATGGCTTTAAGAGTTGTATTTTGTCCTTTTGTTTATGAAGAGAGGTTGAGACAGAGGTGACAAGCTGACTGTTCCAAACCAATAAAATAAACAGCTTGTGAGGCCTTAGTATTTATTTTAAAGTTAGAACAATGAATGGGTGGAGCCTGAATGGGTGGAGTCAGGCTCCCACAGAACCAATACTTTTAGTTCTAATTTTCTGCAGTTGCTGGGGTCTTGAAGCTAGAAGTGGAAGTTATTATTCCTCTCTTTGCCACTACCAAAAGCTGAGCGTTCTCTTCCTGCTGCTAGAATTTCATGTGAGACGATCCATTTTGCTGAATTTGCCTCTGCCAAAGGTGTGTTTATAGGATGTTGCTATATTGGAATGGTAACTATTTAGCCGTTAAATAATCTATTATTCTGTTAACCTTCCCAATAGAGTTAAAGCTATTCTGATTCCTTTTTCTTTTTTTAACTATAGGATAAGAATAAAGTGTGGTTTGCTTACAGCCAAGTAAAGTAGCTAATCAAATTACAATTGGAACACAGCGGTTTACACTTGTCTTTAAATAAGAGAAAAGTTAGGGTTGAGACTATCTCCTTGATATGTTTGAAGGGTGTTTGGTCTGGGTCCATTTCAATATCCCAGGAAGTCTTTGAAACAAGTTTGGATCAATAACTCTGACCAATCTTCCTCTTATAGCGACTGTTTGGCACAAGGTTGAAAATTGGCACAAGGTTGGCACAATTGGATAGAAGCAGGTTGGAGCACACAGGGGGGCAACAAGGGTGAGGGTAAAACTGAGGCATTTGCACTCATTGGTTTCATCAGTGCTAGCACAAACAGCCCACCTCATCTGCTAATCTTATTCTGAAAGAACAGACAAGCTAAAGACTGAGGCACTATAAACTGGCACAGGTTAACAGACAGACTACCATGTATGTGTACAGGCCGATGGTTTTATTTGTCTTCAGTGTGACTGCTGTGTGTTGTCACGATTTTACGATGGAGCAGCTGAAGAAACACTGGACACGTCCAGCACCTGCTCAAGCTGCTAAACAGCCACTTCAGGCTGTGAAACAGCACATTTCTACATAACTCAGCAATGTTCCAAGCAATTTAACTCGAGGAATGGAACAGTGGAGGCTGCGTTTGACCCATTTTGATGATTAGTTTCTGAAGGCTCAATTCCATTTTTGCAATAAAGAAGCCCATAGTGAAATGTTCTCCTCCCCAACACCAAACCTCTTGCCTCTTCCTCTTCTCTCTCCATTCCTCTAAACTATCTCCAAACCTATCTCCTCCACATAAACTCCTCTTTGTTTGAAGCCTTTACTTATCAAATTTCCCTTCTATATCCCTTTCTAAACCCCTCTGTCCTCTCCCTGCCTTCCACATTGCCTCCCATCCTCCCTCTTCCTTCCCCTTTATTGAATCCCAGTCTGAACATCTTACCCCATTCCAATATATCCTTAAACCCTTTACACCATCTCCTCCTCTCTAACTCCCTGTTCTTCAATCCTACTCTAATGCCCCTCTGATGAGTTTGCCTCCAACAGAGTATTTTATCTGATGCAGCAATGCTTATGTTATCCTTCATAACACAAAAAAACTAAGTGTGTATGTCTAGACCTTCAGAAAGCATTTGATGTAGACACACATAACAGCCTGTTAACTAAAGAAGGCATCCATGGAATTGAGAGCAAATTGCTGACATGGCGAGCATATTATTTGAGTAGCTGCTAACAGAAAGTAGGAATTATGGGTAGGTACTCAAACTGGCAGCATGTGCTGAATGATGTCACATAAGAACATGTGTTAGGGCCCCAGTTGTTCACATTATTTATCAACAACTTGGATAGTGACACAGAAGTGATATTTTCAATTTTGCTGATGACACAATGTTCGGCATCATTGTAGATGATTAGATGATGGTATAAAATTGCAAAGGGGCATTGATAGACGAAGTAAATGGGCTAAACTATGGCAGATGGAGTTCAAGGTAAGCAAGGGTGAGGTTCTCCATTTCGGACCAAAAATTGACAAATTAGGATCCTTTCTAGATGGGCACAGCAATTCAGGCAGCATCTGAGGTGCAGCAAAATCGACGTTTCGGGCAAGGAGGGTGGGGGTGGGGAGAAAGTAACATAGAGTACAATGGCGACTGACTGTGTGGAGTTTGCACATTCTCCCCGTGTCTGCGTGGGTTTCCTCCATGTGATCCGATTTCCTCCCACAGCCCAAAGATGTGCAGGTCAGGTGAATTGGCCATGCTAAATTGTCCATAGTGTTAAGTAAGGGGTAAATGTAGGGGTATGGGTGGTTTGCGCTTCGGTGAGTCGGTGTGGACTTGTTGGGCCGAAGGGCCTGTTTCCACACTGTAAAGCAATCTAATCTAGTCTAAAATGGGTGAGTGGGGGAGGGGATGAAGGTGATAGGTCAGGGAGGAGGGTGGAGTGGATAGGTAGAAAAGAAGATAGGCAGGTAGGACAAGTCATGGGGACAGTGCTGAGCTGGAACTTTGAAAATAGGGTGAGGTGGGGGAAGGGGAAATGAGGAAACTGCCTCCTTCACCGCCGCTCCCTCACCACCAGACGTCTGGAGGAAGAACGCCTCACCTTCCGCCTCGGAACACTTCAACCTCAGGGTGGTGAGGGAGCGGCGGTGAAGGAGGCAGTTTCCTCATTTCCCCTTCCCCCACCTCACCCTAGTTCCAAACTTCCAGCTCATGCTCTTCCAGCACCATTAATCCAAAATCTGGTTTCCAGCATCTGCAGTCATTGTTTTTACCTCCTTTCTAGATGGTATGAGGTTAAATACAGTGACTGCCCAAAGAGATTTGGGGGTTCAGGAGATCTTTCAAATATCACAAACAGGCACAGAAAATAATCAAGCAAGTTAATGGAGTGCTGGCCTTTGTAATTTTTTTTTAGCATGGAGATTACTTACAGTGTGGAAACAGGCCCTTCGGCCCAACAAGTCCACACCAACCCGCCGAAGCGCAACCCACCCAGACCTGGTGTATCGAGCGGTCTGGAATACAAGAATGCAGAAGTTTTGCTGCAATGATGTACAAGCCTGGTTAGACATCACTATGAGCAGATCTGAGCGCCACACCTTAGGAGGGGTGGATTGCCTTAGGGAGAGTGCAGTGCAGGTTGACACAAATGATACCTGGACTTCAGTGGTTAACTTATGAGGACAGGTTATAGAAATTTGATCTGTTTTCTCTACAATTTATGAGGTCAAAGTATGATCTGATCAAAGCCTACAAGATATTAATAGGAAATGATATGGTAAACTACTTCCACTGGTTGGGGATTTAGAACTAGGGGACACTGTCTGAGAATTAGGGCCAGCCCATTCAGGAGAGATGTAAGGAAGCATTTCTACACACACAGGGTGGGAGAGGTTTGGAACTCTTTTCCACAAATGGCAGTGGATGCTGGGTTAGTTGTTAGTTCTAAATCTGGGGTAGGTAAATACATTTTTGTTAAGCAAAGATATTGAGGGAAACAGGCTAATGGCAGGGTTATGGGTGTAGGCCACTAATCAGCCACAATCATATTGAATGGGGAGAACAGGCTCGACGGGCTGAATAGCCTACTCCTATTCTAAGGTTCGTACGTGTCATGGCACTGACTAAGCCAACAAATGTTCGACTATGATTATGCACAAATACTGCATTTCTCAGACACCTAATGTTTGCCATAATATTAGTAAATTAAAATAGAGCATCATGCTTTCAATTGTGCACCTTACTTAAAGTGGTCCCCGGCATTAGAAGGAAAATCAACCTTTATACCCAACAACGTGCACAGTGATAGTGTCATGAACATTTCTCTTGAAGGTATACAAAATATATTGACAGGGTGACATAATACAACAATACCTTCCTCACTCACTTCCCAATCCTCTTTCTCTCCTCACTCTACCTCCTCCAGGATTTGGGAATTAGGTACAGAGATGACTGAAGAAAGCCAACAGTATTTCTCCAATTTTTAGCCCTCTTTAACAGTCAGTGCTACAAGCTTCTGTCCAACAAACGCTGATCTACAGTGCCTTGATTTTCTATCCAGTTGGAAAGAGGGATGTAACATCAGAAATAAAAACAGAAAGTGCTGGAAAAATTGAGCACTTTCTTTCGAGAGAAGAACAGAGTTGATGTTTCAAATCCACTTTGATTCTTCTTCAGAACTTTAGCTCCTGCTGAGATTCTCCAGCACTTTCAGCATCGGGAATATCTTGCTTTAATTAGGAGAGAAAAGCAGAGTAATTTCCAAGTTAACGAGCCATGGCCACACCATTCATTAATGTTGTAACAGAATCCCAAATTATTCCCGGGCACATTGGACATTTGGTGAAAGTGCGGACTTCACATGCTTGAGATCAGAGTAGAAAAAGCACAGCAGGTCAGGCAGCATCCTAATTGAACCCATGAAACATCACATCTTGTACGTGGTAAGGAAGCGTACAAGATTTCAAAAGACAAAAGTGTGAGGCAATGTAATTACCTCCAGTCAGCATGAAAACATTTCTTATGTGTTATATTCCAAACTGTGGACACATGTTCAAAGACATGTTTTCATTTTTTCTCTACAGAAATGTGCAAAAAAGTTGAAGCATTTGCAGATGTTTGGGGGCTGAAGATCGCAGATTGGAGACAGCCATTTAACACCTTTGTGCAGGAGGTTAAAAAGAAATCTCACTCGGAGTGTTGAAAGCCTGTCAGCAGGAAAAGGAAACAGGGCGAAGCAAAGGGATTTCAGGTAAATGAAAAACCAAGAATCTTGAAGTCAACTGCTCAACAATCATATCAATGGTATCAATATCATCCAGAATAATGTTAAAAATCACACAACACCAGGTTATAGTCCAACAGGTTTAATTGGAAGCACACTAGCTTTCGGAGCGACGCTCCTTCATCAGGTGATAGTGGAGGGCTCGATCGTAACACAGACTTTATAGCAAAAATTTGCAGTGTGATGTAACTGAAATTATACATTGAAGAATTGATTGTCTGTTAAGCCTTTCATCTGTTAGAATACAGTGATAGTTTCACTTCTTTCAAGTGTAAATCACAAAACCCTTTTTTTAAAAA
>NC_057724.1:75060618-75073943 GCF_004010195.1 Chiloscyllium plagiosum | reverse complement strand
CAGAGTGTCTTAAGTCTGTGAGGGGGTGCATGTGTGGGAGTGTGTGCGTCTATAAGGGTGTGTGTGGGTGTCTGTGTGCGCGTCTGTGTGTACCTGTGTCCGTGTGTATGTGAGAGTGTGTGTGTGTGTAGGCATATCTGTGTGTGTGTGTGTGGTGCAATGGTGATCACCTGTAATGTGACATGAAGCCCTCCCTATGGGTATGGAACTTAGCTATCTGCCTCTGCTCGGCCACTTTTCTCTGCTGCCTGTCCCGAAGTCCACCTTGGAGGATGGTCACCCGAAGGTCCGTGGCTGAATGTCCTGGACCACTGAAGTGTTCCCCAACTGGGAGGGAACCCTCCTGTCTGTTGATTGTTGTGCGGTGCCCATTCATCCGTTGTCGTAGCCTTTGCTCAGTTTCCCCAATGTACCATGCCTCTGGGGATCCCTGCCTGCAACGTATCAGATAGACAATGTTGGCTGAGTCACATGAGTACCTGCCTTGTACACGGTGGGAGGTGTTCCCACGCGTAATAGTGGTATCCAGAATAATGGCTGCAAAGTTCCTCAATCTGCCCTTCATAAGGACCGAGGGACTGATCCATTTATCTTTTAACTTTTCATATTTTTGGACTCGCTTCCATTTCTAATCAGAGTCATCCAACATGAAGACAGATGCTTCGGTCCATTTGATCCATGCTGACCATGTTCCCAAACTAAACTACTCCCAGCTGCCTGTGCTTGACCCGTATTCCTCCAAACCTTTCCTGTTCATGAACTTCTTCAAATGTATTTTAAACTTCTTCAAATGTATTGTAACTGTATCTGCATCCACCGCTTTCTCTGGCAGTTCATTCCTCACACAAACCAGTCTCTGTGAAAAGAAATTGCCCCCATGTCCTTTCTAAATCTTTCTTCTCATCCCAAAAATATGACCCTAATTTTGAACTCCCCCCACCCTCGGGAAAAGACCCTTGTAATTCACCTTATCAAAACCCCTTGTGATCTTACAAACCTCAAAAAGGTCATCCCTCCACCTCCTATGCTCCAGTGAAAAAAGTCCCAGTCTTTCCAGTCTATTTTTATATCTCAAGCCCTCCATTCCAGCAACATCCTAGTAAACTTTTTCTGAGGCCTCTCCTGTTTAATAACATCCTTCCCATAGCACAGCAACCAGAACTGCACACAGTACTCCAGAAGATGCTTCACAATTTCCTGTACAACCGCAGCTTCGGGAATGTGTGTGCACTATTACCTATAGTTACACTTAGTAATGAGTAAACTCACTCTTTCTTTAATTTAAGAAAACCTGGTCACATTGGCTCTTTGTAAAACATTACTTCATTTTGGTCTGGAAAAGAAAGTAATCACGGGGGGGAAGTTTAAATTAAACTTGTTGCAACCAACCGAAGAGGAGAGTGAATAAGGAATGGGGCCCTCTTCATCCTTCCTAACCCCTGGAACATATCAATTTGGATATTCTGTGTGGAATCAGAATGAATTGGGACACATTCCTTAGGGGCTGATCATAACTCAACCAAAAGAATCTGTTCAGAAAAGTTGCCCAGTTTGTGTTAACCTCTGAAAAGTTTCTGTGCTTTTCTGTGCAAGCTAACAGCAAAACAAGGAAGAATTAAATCCATTTTGCGCCTTTCACAGGATATTCTGAAGAAATCTACAGGCAAATAAAGTACATCTGGATTGCAGCCCCTTTTGTAAAGTAGGGCAACAGGATGTCGAATTATGTGCAGCAAGATCTCACAAACACATAGATCTCAGACAGGCTGGGTTTGTGATGTTGATTGAAGAGTAAACATTGGCCCCATGAGAGAGGACCCTTCTTCATTGCAACAGTCACATGGGATCCGTTGCCTCCACCTGCAAGGATTGATGGGGCTTAGTGGGTCTTTGATATCAGAGCTCAGTGATATCACTTCAAACAGGATGGTACTCCTTCAGCACTACACTGGAGTGGCAGCCTAGAATTTTGTGCTAAAGTACTAAAGTGAGACTTGAACTCAGAACCAACTCTTTCCCGCTAAGATGGGGAAGAACATGAACATTGCAAATGGAAAAATACCTGAAGTCAATGAAATTTGCTATACATGATGTGGAGGTGCTGGTGTTGGACTGGTGTGTACAAAGTTAAAAATTTTACAACACCAGGTTATAGCCCAACAGGTTTATTTGGAAGCACTAGCTTTCGAAGCACTGCTCCTTCATCAGGTAGCGGGTGGAGTAGGAGCCTATCCACTAGCTACCTGATGAAGGAGCATCACTCTAAAAGTTTGTACTTCCAAATAAACCCTGTACTTTTCCAAAGGTGAGACATCAGGAACTGTAGACTTCTGTGGTGTGACTACAGGTAGTGCAGTTGAAACTGCTGATCATCATTGCCCGCTATGTGACAGGACATGCTGAAGAACTTACCTCTCTCAATCTTAAATGCATCCAATGACCTGGCCTCCCCAGCCTTCTGTGGCAGTGAATTCCATCGATTCCCCACTCTCTGGCTGAAGAAGTTTCTCCTAATCTCCATTCTAAAAGGTATTCCCTTTACTCTAAGGCTGTATCCTTGGGTCCTAGTCTCTCCTACCAATGGAAACATATTTCTACCCTGTCTAGGCTATTCAGTGTTCTGTATGGTTCAATTAGATCCTCCCTCATCCATCTAAACACCATCGAGTATAAGCCCAGAGTCCTCAAGCGTTATGTTAAGCTTCATTCCTGGGACCATTCTCGTGAACTTTCCCTGAACATGCTCCAGGGCCAGTACAACCTCCCTGAGATATGGGTCCAAAACTGCCCAAAAAATCTCTATAAGGGTATTAATGACCCAGATAGGGTTATTGTATGACAATCAATGATAGCAATTACAATTACTAAGACAACTTTTCATTCCATATTTGATCAATTCAATTCAACTCCAGCAGATGCTGAGGTGGATTTTGAACTGGGTTTCTTTAAACCATTCACTAGGGTCTCTGCATTGCTAGCCCAGTGGCATAAACACCATGACACGCATGTGATTACAAGAAAGTAAGAATTAGGAGGAGGAATAGACAATTCAACCCTTCAAACCTGCTCCAACATTTGTTACATGTGCTGATCTCATCTCAACCTCAACTCCACTTTCTTATCCCCTCTCCATAACGCTTCAGCACATTGCGAATTAAAAATCTGTCCATCTCCTCGACAAATTTACTCAATGTCGTGGCATCCACCACACTCTGGGAAAGGGAATTCCTCAGATTCGTGACCCTTTGAGAGAAGTAATTTCTCCTCATCTCTGTTTGAACTCTGCTATGCCTTATTCTAAGACTATCACCTCTTCATCTAGATTGCCATGCAAAGTGGAAACATCTGCTCTATGCCTTTTTGCCAATCCCTTTAGCTCTATACATGCATCAATTGGATCTTGTGTCTTCTTTCACACTCCAGACAGTATAGGATTGAAGCATTCAAGCTCTCCTCCTGAAATAAGTGATTATAACAGAGAGAAGAACGTGAAAAGAAGGTCAAAAATCACATGACACCAGGTTATAGTCCCAACGGGTTTATTTGAACCCACTACCTTTCGGAGTGCTGCTCCTTCCTCAAGTGCCAGTAATGAAGGAGCAGCACTCTAAAACCTAGTGTTTTCAAATAAACCTGTTTGGACTATAACCTGGTGTCATGGGAGTTTAGAACCTATCCAACCCAGCTCAATACCATCATCTCCATATCATGAAATTAAGGAACAGTCTGTTTGGAAATCCAGGGACACAGATGCCTTTTAATAGGCAGTTCCAAAAAGTAATTAGAAAGGCTACAAGTATGTTAACCTGTCTCTTCAGGATGGTGGATTACAAAAGAATGAATAGAGTCATAGAGATGTACAGCACGGAAACAGACCCTTCGGTCCAACTCGTCCATGCCGACTAGATACCCTAACCTAATCTTGTCCCAGTTGCCAGCACTTGGCCCATATCCCTCTAACCCCTTCCTATGCATATACCCATCCAGATGCCTTTTAAATGTTTAATTGTACCAGCCTCGACAACTTCCTCTGGCAGCTCATTCCACACAGTCCACAGAGTTTTGTTTAGATCCAGTTTGAAGTCCTCTCCTCAGTTTCTGAGTGTGACACATCAGCATGTATCCACTCCCTTTGGGGAGAGTGCAGTGTAGAGCCAGTGGGTGACAGAAGAGCTTGGGGAATTAAACTATTAAAGACAGGATGCATAAAAACTGTTTATGTTTGCTTGGGTTTAGGAAATGAAGGACAATTTGATTTAATGTTTAAAATATTACGATGTTTTATTGTGGATACATAGGAACACCATCATCTGCAACCTCCTCTCCAAGTCACTCACCATCCTGACTAGGGAATATCTCCCTGTTCCTTCAATGTTACTGGGTTAGAATTATGGAATACCCTCCCTAACAGCACATGAACCACAGCGATTTAAGAAGGCAGATCATCACCGCCTTCAGAAGGACTGCTGGGGACAGACATGAAACGTTGGCCCAAACAGTGGGAATCATAAAAAACACAAAGATTTCACTGGGTAAGTAGAAATTAAAAACTGAAAATGCTGGAGAAACTCAGTAAGTCTGGCAGCATCTGAGGAGAAAGAAAAACAGTTCACATTTCGGGTGCAATGTGACTTCTTCAGAACTGTCAGGATTTAATGCATTTGGAATTATTCCCCAGTGGGATTCCACAGCACAAGAGTCACATCAGACTTGAACTGTTAGGTCTTTTTTCTCTCTTCACAGACGCTGCCAAATCTGCTGAGTTTTTTCTGCATTTTCTGTGTTTGTTGTGATTTCCCACATCTGCAGTATTTTTGATTTTATTTAATGGGAAACTATTTGTGGGCGGCACGGTGGCACAGTGGTTAGCACTGTTGCCTCACAGCGCCAGAGACCCGGGTTCAATTCCCGCCTCAGGCGACTGACTGTGTGGAGTTTGCACGTTCTCCCCGTGTCTGCGTGGGTTTCCTCCGGGTGCTCCGGTTTCCTCCCACAGTCCAAAGATGTGCAGGGTCAGGTGAATTGGCCATACTAAATTGCCCGTGGTGTTAGGTAAGGGGTAAATGTAGGGGTATGGGTGGGTTCGCTTCAGCGGGTCGGTGTGGATTTGTTGGGCCGAAGGGCCTGTTTCCACACTGTAATGTAATCTAATCTGTAATCTATTTCTTCTGATGAGTCATGATTTGGAGATGCTGGTGTTGGACTGGGGTGTACAAAGTTAAAAACACACAATACAAAGTAAACTGTAATTCTGCAAGTGCAAATTCACCCACAAGTGTGTGTGTGTGTTGGGTGGGTTTGGGGGGGCATTATGAGTATCTGTGAGAGGGTGCATATATGCATGCGAGGTGTGAGTGTAAAGGGGTTTAAGTCGGTGAGAGGGTGTGTGTGTGTGTGTGTGTGTGTGTGTGTGTGTGTGTGTACTCTCATACATACACACACACACCCTCTCACAAACTTAAACCCCTTTACATTCACACACACACGCATACACACACCCTCTCACAGACACTCAAAGCCCCTCCCGACACCGCTCCCCCACACACAGCCACCCGCATACACACATACACATGTAAGTTTGTGAGGTGAATTTGTACTTGCAGAATTACATTTTACTTTGCTCAAAAAACTACATGAATCCATGTCAGATTCTGTAAATCCATTTTTTTAGATTCGGATCAGTCTGACTATTGAGGCACAGATAGCTTCACAGAGAACTAACACGTTCAATAACTTATCTGCGCCTACATGTCACTAATTGTTAAAGTTCACTTGAGAATGTAACTTTTAGAAAAGGTTTTGCAATTTACATATGAAAGAACTGAAACCAACATGGTCATTCTAAAAGATGAGAGACTTAACAAACAATCCAGGTCTCTTTCAATATATAATTTCAGTTACGTCATACCAAACTTTTGCTATAAATTCTGTGTCTTACAATCTTATTCTGCACAATACCTGATGTAGGAGCAGCGCTCCGAAAGCTAGTGCTTCCAAATACACCTGTTGGACCATAACCTGGTATTGTGTAATCTTCTGACAAGAAAATGGTGAGCAAGGAGGTGTAATCTCCAAGTTAGCACTTGGCTGTCAAGCAAATTCAAGAAACATTCGCTTTTCACAGAAAACTTGGTTAAAAAGGCTAGAGTTGCCTTTTCCCAAAGGCTGTTGCTGCTGAAGGTTAATAAGAGAAATTAAAACTGAGATAGAGAGCTCTGTGTCTATCCAAAGATATCAATGGATGTGGAGAAAGGGTGAGTAAATGGAGTTGAGGTGCAGATCATCCATGTTTAAATGCCAGAGCACCACAAATAGTTTTTGCGCTAATATTTCTGTGCCATCAATATTAGCCGTAAGTATCAGTGAGATATTTAAGGTCTCATTGTTCAGCAACACTCCCTAGGACCTTACCATTACGTGTATAACCCCTGCTAAGATTGGCCTTTCCCAAAATGCAGCACCTCGCATTTATCTAAATTAAACTCCATCTGCCACTTCTCAGCCCATTGGCCCATCTGGTCAAGATCCTGTTGTAATCTGAGGTAACCTTCTTTGCTGTCCACTACATCCCAAGTTTGGTGTCATCTGCAAACTTACTAACTGTACCTCTTATGCTCGCATCCAAATCATTTATGTAAATGACAAAAAGTAGAGGACCCAGCACCGATCCTTGTGGCACTCCACTGGTCACAGGCCTCCAGTCTGAAAAACAACCCTCCACCACCACCCTCTGTCTTCTACCTTTGAACCAGTTCTGTATCCAAATGGCTATGACAATGTAAACTGTGGTGGGTATAATAGAGACAGTCTGCAAGTGCCCAATGAATTGATATCTTCCCCTTCAGCTTCCTAAGGCAGTGTTGCTGCATCCCACTGAGGTGTTATCCTAATGTATTAGGTTGTGACAGTGTTTACAAAACTGAAGAGCTTACTCTGTTTTTTGATCTTGTTTGTGACTGCTGATATTACAGAGGCAAACAAAATCTCATTTTAGTAAACTAACCTCCATGAAAAAAAAGCCAAACAAGACTCTTGCTGCCATTGTCAGGTATTTCGATTTTGTACGTTACTATCAAACAAGACATGTTGTGTTAATGAAAGATCATCAACAAGAACTGCCCAGCTGTAATCCTGGCAAGGGATGAAGGTTTTCTGAAATAGCCTTGACATTTTCTAAAGGTGTGCAGAGCCCTGTTATAAACCACAGCAGGGAAGTGTAAGTGACTTTGGGTAATAGCTTGTAGACATGGTAACCACTACTTCATCCTCACCAAGAGAAATAAAGAAACATTACATCTTAGCTCAGAGATAATTTTTGGGCAACTACAAGAAACAAAGAAGATGAAAGGGACATTCTGTAAGGTACAAAGTGCAATGATATATGCTGAGATTAAGGTTTAATGTGCCTTCTTTGATCAGAGAGCCCCCTCTGTTCAGGACAAATAAAAAAAGCTTTTGAAGACTTTGGAAGGCGATTCAGTTCAATGCATTGGGAAAGACACTGATAGCAGAGTGACGCTGAGATTAGACACTGAGATAAAAAGCTCACCTGGAGGTTGTTGAAGTAGCCTGGATTTAAACAGACACAGAGAGATTTCTGCAACACTTAATAATGGGCAGGACACTCTGAAAGCTAGTGTGCTTCCAATTAAACCTGTTGAACTATAACCTGGTGTTGTGTGATTTTTAACTTTGTATACCCCAGTCAAACACCGGCATCTCCAAATCATGTTCTGAAGCTCAACTGGACCCACCCACCTGTGCTTGGCCCATATCCCTCCAAAACTTTCCTATTCATGTACTTATCTAAATGTCTTTTAAACATTGTAACTGCACTTGCATCCACCACTTTCTCTCGCAATTCATTCCATACACTCTCTGTGTAAAAAGCTTGCCCCTTATGTCCTTCCATCTTTCCCATCTTTTCAGAGTTGCAGGACAGAGTGCTGAATACAGTGTTCCAGCTGTAGGGAAGGTGTAAAGAGAAAGATCAGAATTAACATTTGAGAAATCTGTTCAAAAGTCTGATAACAGCAGGGAAGAAGGTGTTCTTGAAATTTTCTGTACATGTATTCAAACTTTTAGATCTTCTACTTAACAGAAGGGAGTGGAAGAGGATAAAACCGGATTGGGAGGGGTTTTGATTATGTTGGTTGCTTTCCCAAGGCAGTGTAATTGTAATTAGAGCCAATGCTTATATATGTACATAAGATGAGATAAGGGGTATAGAAGAACCTGAGGGGCCTAAACAGAGTACATGTAGAAAGATGTAACCTCAGGATGGAGAATATAGATGGAGGGGTTACTGTTAAAAATAAGGGATCACTAAGACAGGGATGAGGAAGATGTTTATCTCAGACCAGGTAACAAGTTCTTGGAGCATTTTCCCTCAAAAGACAGCGGAGGTCGAGTCCTTGAGTTATTTTTTAAGCCGGGATTGATTGATGCTTCACAAGCAAAAGTGTGAAATTGTGAGCAGTCAGGAATGTGGAGTAATCATAGAAACGTAAGAACTAGGAGCAAGGATAGGCCATCTGGACTATCAAAGATTCCTTCCTCTCAGATGGTTGTATAATTTTGGAATGAAAGCAGTGGAGGTGGGGTCAATGACAATTAGCTGAGTTGGATTTATTTGGATTCTTGATCGACAAAGGAACAAAAGGTCATTGGGTATCAATGGGGAATGTAGAGTTTGAAGCTTAAATAGAACAAGTATGACTTTCAAATGGTGGGGTAAGCTCATTGGGTCAAATGGACTCCCTTCGCTTCTATTTTGTAAGTTTGTATCAGCCTCTAGCCTCCACTCCCTTTCTTTATAGTCATCAAATCCCTCCAGTGTGGAAGCAGGCCATTCAGTTCATCAAACCCACAACTACCAACATACCTAAACCCATCCCCTACCCAATCCCTGTAACCCTGCATTTCCAATGGCTAATCCATCTACACCACATATCCCTGCACACTGTGGGCAAATTAGCATGGCCAGTCCATCAACCTGCACACCTTTGGACTATGGGAGATTATAAATGCAGGGAGATCAGGTTGGAGTTATACAAGACTTTGATCAGGCCACAGCTGAACTAGTGCTTACAGTTTTGGTCATTGCACTGTAGGAAGGAAGTGATTGCACTGAGAGGATACAGAGATGATTCACCTGAGATGTTGCCTGAGGTGTAGTCATGAGGACAGGATGGATAAGCTCGTGTTGTTGGCTTTAGCTCAGGGAAGGTTAGATCTGTTAGAAGTGCATAAGGTTATCAAGGGCATGGGTACGGTGGGTAGAAAGCATCTATTCCCTCTAGTTGAAGGGTGAATAGCAAGGGGGTATAATTTTAAGGAGAAAGACAGGAGGTTTAACGATGCTTTGCAGAAACATTCCTTCATCTGGAGGTTGTGGAAGCCTAGAATTTACTGACAGGGAGGATAGTCAAATCAGGAAACCTCACAACCTTTAAAAAGTGCTTGGATGAACAATTGAAGTGTCCTGATATTCAGGGCTATGGATCCAGGGCAGGAAGTGGAATTAATGTAGATTTAGAGCAGGTTTATGTTGGTGCAGACTCAATGACCAAAGAGCCTTTTCATTGTGTATGAATCATAGAATCCTTACAGTGTGGAAGCAGGCCATTTGGCCCATCGAGTCAATATCAACCCTCTGAAAAGCAACCCACCTACACACACCACCCTATCCCATCCCAGTAACCTTACATTTCCTGTGGCTAACCTACCTAGTCTACATTTCCCTGGATATTATGGACAATTAGCATAGCTAATCCACCCTAACCTACACATGTTTGGACTGTGGAAGGAAACCAGAGCACCTGGAAGAAACCCACGCAGACACGGGGGAGAATATGAAAACTCTACACAGTCACCCAAGCATGGATTCGAACCCAGGTCCCTGGTGCTGCGAGGCAGCAGTGCTGACCATTAAGCCACCGTGCCTTGTTTTTCAATAGCCTAGCCTTGGTCAAGATAACTAGACATTAACCAGGACTGGCCATTAAAATAGGTTGGAGCAATTAAGACCTTTGAAGTGCTCTCCATCTTGTGACAGGAGGCAGGAATGGTGAGGAAGTATTGGTTATAGATGAAGTAAGATGGTGGGGTAATTGTTTCTGGACATTGACAGTGATCAGTTGTCCATTTTTCTGGGCTGTGCATACTAAGCAAAATAATTCAGAAAGAATGCCAAAGCCATGTACACAGGATTAGGGACTTTATGTGGAGTGATTGGAAAAGTAGAAAATATTGAAGACATTCAGCTGGTCAGACCATTCTTGCAGAGAGAGAGGTTAATGCTTCAGGATGTGATCTTGATCACAAACTGGGATTGTTTTCCTTAGACCATAGTGGTTAAGGGAAGTTTAGCAAGATGTTCAAAATGATGAAGGATTTTGAAAGAATATGTAGAAAGATCATTTCCACTGGTGCTATGATTGATAACCAAACGGACAATAATTTACGGCAACTGGCAAAAAGAACCAGAGGGAGAATTTCTTTGATGGATGTTGACGTGTGTTGTGTGACAGGGATATTGAGGCAGGTTCCTTACAAACTTTCAAAAGGTATTTGGATAAATACAGGGCCACATGGAAAAAGGACAGGGAATAGAGCCAATAAGAAAGTCTGACTGGAAAGTGGGGAAGTATTCAAAACCTGATCCACCATGTTCTTATTAAATGGCAGAGCAGGCTTCAGGTTCCATAGAGTTAATTGTTACTCCCAAGTTGTGAGTTCCCTGTTACCCAGGGCTAGCACATGCACAATGGTCTGAATGGCTTATGTGTGTGCTGCAATACTCTTTCTGTCTGTTAGGTGTTGATAGGACAGATATGGTTGTGCTACATAATGAGTTTTGACTCACATTTCATAGCTGCAGCACTAAATACACAGTCTGAGGGATACAAATAAAGAACTGGGCCCAATACACTGATAAATAAATTAGATATGTTGATGTGTTGGCTTGTCTTTCTACATGGTGCAGACACATATTTGAGGTTTTTAACACTTCATTAATGGTGTATGGGGCTCTGACAAGACCAGCATTTGTTGCTCCTTTCCAATTGCCCTTGAACCGTGTGTGTGGATGGGACCTTAAGAGAATGTGGTTAAGAGTCATGACAACAAATCTCTTCTGGAAAAAAGTTCAATGAACCAGATATGTTTTTAAAACAATCAACAATATTTTATAGTATGATGTGGAGATGCCGGTGTTGAAGTGTACAAAGTTAAAAATCACTCAACACCAGGTTATAGTCCAACGGTTTAATTGGAAGCACACTAGCTATCGGAGCGCCGCTCCTTCATCAGGTGGTTTGGAAAACACAATTGGAAGACACAGAATTTATAGCAAAAGTTTACAACCTCCCAACCCAGGCAGACAGACAGACACACACACACAGGCACACACACAGACACACGCACACACACACACCCACATGCACACATATATTTTGTGGCGTGAATTTGTACTTGCAGAGTTACATTGTACTTTGTTCAAAAACTGCATGAATCCATGTAAGACTCTGTTATCTCACTTTTTAGATTAGAATCAGTCTAAACAGCATGGCACAGACAGCGAACACAGGGGGCTAACACCTTCAACATATTGTCTGGCTAACACTCAATTGTTACAGTTAACCTGGGAATGCAACTTTTAAAAAAAAGTTTTGTGATTTACACATGAAAGAAGTGAAATTATCATGGTATTCGAACAGATGAAAGACTCAACAGACAATCAAAGTATTTTTCAAATATATAATTTCAGTTACATCACACGGTAAACTTTGCTATAAATTCTGTGCCTGACAGTTGAGCCTTCGACTATCACCTGATGAAGGAATGGCGCTCCAAAAGCTAGTGCTTCCAATTAAACCTGTTGAACTATAACCTGGTGTTGTGTGATTTTATACTTGTTACTGAGCTTTATATTTTAGATTTATTGAATTTAAATTTCACGAACTGGTGAGATTGGAACCCATGTACCCTGGGCATTTCCTCCAGGTTTCTGGATTAGTAATCTTGTGACTTCACCACACAACTACCATTTTTCCCCAATGGTGCTGGGGAAGAGGTTTTGGCCAATTGTTGCAATGGCTTTGTAAATGGTGCACATAATGCCAGCGTCCACTGGTGACAGAGAAAGTGAGATTTTAATCTATATTCATAAAATAATGTTTTTAAGTTCAGCAATGGGACCTCAAAGACATAATTTGTTGAAAATGTAATTTAAGTGTCGCCCTTTGCAACATCAGAAACATTAGAGTGACTTTAAGATGGTGGTTGAAACTTTATTGCTGGAACAGCACAGCAGGTCAGGCAGCATCCAGGAAACAGGAGATTCGACGTTTCGGGCACAGGCCCTACTTCAGGAATGAGCAGAGAGCGTTCAGCAGGAGAAGATAAAAGGTAGGGAGGAGGGACTTGGAGGAGGGGCGTTGGAAATGTGATAGGTGGAAAGAGGTCAAGGTGAGGGTGATAGGTCCGTAGGCAGCAGAAGGCATGGCCCAACTTTGGTGAGACGGGGAAAACGGTACACAAAACCAGGAGAAGGTCATTCGGCCCTTCCAGCCTGCTCTCCCATTCAATAGGACCATGGCTGAGCATCCAACCAGGTCTCCCGCTCCCCGCTTTGATCCCTTCAGAACCAGATCCAGATCCTTCCCAGAAACGTTCAATATTCCAGCCCAGGCCGGAGTCTCTGGCTGGGAATGTCACGGGCTCCCCCCTCTCTGTGGGGGTGGGGGGGGAGACATTTTCTCCCTGTCTCAGTCCCCACCCCGTCCCCTTTAGACTGTGAGTCCCCTTCATCAGGAACACCCCTTCCCCCGTCTAGCCCTGTTGGGGTTTTTACAGATTACTACGAGATTTCCCACCCCGGAACCCCCCACCCCCGCCCCTCCATTCTTCTCAACTCCCGGAGGATATAACCCCAACCGATCGCTCCCCGTCCGTCAGTCCTGAGGTTTCCCGGGAATCCGTCTGGGAACAGCGTGATAAAAGCCAATCTCTTCCCTGACAGGGAGCAGTTATCAGAATGAGGCCTAAACTCTCCTCAGCGATTCAAGCCTCAGGAATTAGTGACTGGAGTTTAAAACGCCCCCCCCCCCCCCCCCCCCGTCCGTCAGTCCTGAGGTTTCCCGGGAATCCGTCTGGGAACAGCGTGATAAAAGCCAATCTCTTCCCTGACAGGGAGCAGTTATCAGAATGAGGCCTAAACTCTCCTCAGCGATTCAAGCCTCAGGAATTAGTGACTGGAGTTTAAAACGCCCCCCCCCCCCCCCCCCCCGGGGCCCCCCCCCGGGGGGGAGCAAGGGGGAGGG
>NC_057724.1:75022953-75058173 GCF_004010195.1 Chiloscyllium plagiosum | reverse complement strand
GCCAACAATGTTGGCATCACGAACCTGTTAGCTGTAGTAACTGGTTGAAACTTTATTGCTGGAACTGCACAGCAGGTCAGGCAGCATCTAGGGAACAGAAGATTCGACGTTTCGGGCACATGCCCTTCTTCAGGAATGAGCAGAGAGTGTTCAGCAGGAGAAGATAAAAGGTAGGGAGGAGGGACTTGGAGGAGGGGAGTTGGAAGTGGAGGAGATGCGGTGGAGGGCACCGTCGACCACGTCGCCTTCCTGACCTGCAGTCTTCTTGTTGACCTCTCCGCCTCCATCCTACTCCGACCTATCACCCTCACCTTGACCTCTTTCCACCTATCACATTTCCAACGCCCCTCCTCCAAGTCCCTCCTCCCTACCTTTTATCTTCTCCTGCTGAACACTCTCTGCTCATTCCTGAAGAAGGGCCTGTGCCCGAAACGTCGAATCTCCTGTTCCCTGGATGCTGCCTGACCTGCTGTGCTGTTCCAGCAATAAAGTTTCAACTTTGATCTCCAGCATCTGCAGACCTCACTTTCTCCTACTTTAAGATGGTGGCAGAGTAGGAAACTCCAGCTGGAGCTCCTCTGCTTGCAAGTTTTTTCCTCTTTTTCTTTCTTTTTTCCCCTTTGCTGCAAGTTTTCTTCCCCACCTCCCCCTCCCCCTCCCCCTAAACCTTTAACTTCTTAAACTACCGTCCCTGGTAAGAGTGGAGAACAGGGTAACTAGCCCAGCAAGCGAGTTGTGGCCGGAGTCGAAGCCAGAACTGGACCTGGAGCCGGAGTAAGTTACACAGCCAGAGCAAGCCGTGGCCAACCCTGGAGGCAAGTCCCGGAAGCGAGCCACGGTGGAGCCCGGAGCGGGAGCAGAGCGAGCCCGAGCCGAGCTGGAGGGGAGGAGGCCGGCTGGAGCCCAGAGCAGGAGCAGAGCAGGCGAAGCTGGAGGGGAGAACTCCTAGTCGGAGCCCATAGCGGGAGCAGAGCGAGCACGAGCTGAGCTGGGGGGAATACGGTTGCAGCCAGAGGGTAGAGCAGGAGCAGAGCGAGCCCTGACTGGCCGGGGAGACGAGTCCAGAGGCGAGTCTGGGACAGAGGCCAGCACATTGAGGCAGCTAGGCCTCTTGGTCTGAAGCCTCAGTGGGCATGGACTCAGTGAACAAAGAATATAACTTGAGTACTTTAAAGATACTTTTTATTGTCACTCTGAACTTTTTAAAACTCTGTATTCCATGCTAATCTGTTTTTATACTGTTTCAATTCTTAAAGTATCTGTAATTTGGTACCATGTATCTAAGATGGTGCCAAGAGGCAACATAACTAACTGTGCACTGCAATCTTTCGAGTGCACATGACAATAAAGGATATTCTATTCTATTCTATTACAGTCTGATTTGGAAAAGCAAATCAGAGCAGGACTTATACACATAATGGTAAGGTCCTGGGGAGTGTAGGTTCATAGTTCCTTGAAAGTGGAGTCTCAAGTAGATAGGATAGAGAAGAAGGCATTTGTTATGCTTTCCTTCATTAGTCAGAGTATTGAGTACAGGTGTTGGGAGGTCATGTTGCGGCTGTACATAACTTTGGTTAAACGACTTTTGGAATATTGTGTGCAATTCTGGTATCCCTCCTATCAGAAGAATGTTGTGAAACTTGAAAGGGTTCAGAAAAGATTTACAAGGATGTTGCCAGGGTTGGAAAGTTTGAGCTATATGGAGAGGTTGAACAGGCTGGGTCTGTTTTTCCTGGAGTGTCGGAGGCTGAGGGGCTGACCTTATAGAGGTTCATAAAATCATGAGGGGCATGGATAGGATAAACAGACACGGTATTTTCGCTGGGGTGGGGGAGTTCTGAACTAGAGGGATAGGTTTAGTGTGAGAGGGGAAAGATATGATAGAGACCTCAGGGAACTTTTTCACGCAGAGGGTGGTGCGTGTATGGGGTGAGTTGCCAGAGGGAGTGGTGGAGGCTGGTACAATTATAGCATTTAAAAGGCATCTGGATAGGTCTATGAATAGGAAAGGTTTAGAGGGATATGGGACAAATGCTGGCACATAGGATTAGATTAGGTTATGATATCTGGTTGGCATGGACGAGTTGGACTGAAGGATGTGTTTCCATGCTATATATCTCTATGACTCTGTGACTCTATTTGGACAGAACACATTCAAACAAGGAGCATTGGCCAATGACCAGAAAAGCTGTTTTTCAGTGATGAAAGATTAAATACTAGCTACAATACTTGGAGAAACACACTTGCTCTTTTCAAATTAGTGTCCTTGAATCTTTCACCTCCATTTTCAGGTGGACAAGTTGATGCAGACTAGCCCATCCCTTGCTAAAGGTTACCTTTATTATTTTACGACATTTTACTCTCTGAGAATGTTTGTTACACTCTAAATATAGTACACCTAAGGTACATGATTAACGTAACACCTCTGCTTATCATATCTAATACTCTTGAAAATGAATTTCAGTCCTTTCTTTACTTTTCTAATGGGTCTTATTATCTTTGCCGGTCTGAGATCTTTCTTCAAAAGATCCTACGCACAAGTCCTTTCTTTAGTTCCTTGAATGAACAAAAGGGACAGTGATTATCACTCCTTTCAGGTTAATTCCAAATGTTCCAGTATCCTCTTCTTCAGAACACTAAAACATTTGCAATAATTGAATGTGAATTAGACAATTGACGCAAGTCACATCTTTCGCTTGTAAGTCGGTTTGGTTTAAAGAGCACATTACCTGAGGATGTGGATAATGATTTTTCTCGTGGATTTTAAATGGTAGATGATGAAGGGGAAGCGTATAATGGCAGTGTCTTTGGAAAAAAGTATTTTGGTTAAAAATTGAAGTAACTTTCTGGCTGAATGAATCAGAAGACCACGCAATGAGTTGCAAAAATAAGGGTAAGTAATGCTAAGTTGCAAACGTGTGTGACGTGACGGAAAGGTTGAGTATCAAGTTCCATCTGGATGTCAGTTTGCTTGCTGAGTTGGTGGGTTTTGTTCTCAGATGTTTTGTCACCGTGCAAGGTAACATCATCAGTGAGCCTCCGGTGAAGCGCTGATTTTCTGTCCCACTTGCTATTTATGTGACTTGGCTTGTTGTGGTGAGTGATATCATTTCCAGTTCTGTTTCACAGAGGTTACTAAACGTGGTCCAAATTGATATGTTGGTTAATGGAGCTCCATTTTGTATGCCAGGCCTGCAGGAATTCCTACATGTCTCTTTGTTTAGCCTGTCGTAGGATGGATGCCTGTCCCAGTCGAACTGGTGTCCGTCTTCGTTTATATGGATACCAATGATAGTTTGTCAGGTCTTTTGGTAGCTAGTTGGTGCTCATGCATCCTGGTAGCTAGTTTCCTGCTGGTTTGCTGACAGGGAAATTTGTGGTAGTTCTAAGAATGATCGCAATTTCATAGAATCCCCACAGTGTAGAAGCAGGCCATTCAACCCATTAAGTCCACACCAACCCTCCAAAGATCATCCCGCCCATCTCACCATAACTGCCCATGTCCCTGCAATTCCAGTGAATAATCTGCCTACAGTACACATCCCTCTACACATTGGACAATTTAGTTTGGCCCTTCTACCTAACATGCACATCTTTGGTCTATGGGAGAAAACCCATGCAGACACTGAGAGAACTTGCAAACTCCACATATTCACCCGAAGGTGGATTCAGATCCAGGTCCCTGGAGCTGTGAGACAGCAGTTCTAACCATTGTGCCACAGTGCCAATAGACAAGCCTTGGTGAAGATGTCTAGAAACTAACCAGGAATGGCCATTAAAATGGATTAGATCAATGAAGGACTTTGGACATAGGAATTTGCATGAGACAGGAACAGTGAGGGGATGTAGATTATAGATTAAGATGAAGTTATATGGTGGGGTTCCTGTTTCTGGACATTTCCGGTGATCAGTTATCCCTGTTTCTGTGCTGTCCATACAGTGCAAGATATCTCAAAAACGATGTCAAAGCCATGTACTCAGGATTAGGGATTTCATGTGGAGAGACTGGAAAAGCAGAAAATACTGAAAACACTTGGCAGGTCAGGCAGTTCAAGCGGAGAGAAAGGTTAATACTCCAGGATGTGACCTTGATCACAAAGTGAGATTATTTTCCTCTGAGCATAGCAGTTAAGGGAAGTTTAACAGAGATGTTCAAAATGATGAAGGATTTTGAAAGAATATCTAATGAGAAACCATTTCCACTGGCAGTCTGATTTATAACCAAATGGACAGTGATTTACAGTAATCGGCAAAAAGAACCAGAGGGACAAAGAGGAGACTTTCTTTGATGGATGTTCATGTGGAATGTTTGAAAGGGAGATCGCAGCAGGTTCCTTACAAACACCCAAGTAAGCCGTCTAGTTATATACACAGGTGCTTATAAGCTCGCAGTTCAGAACAGCATCCGCACTCTCTTACAGTACAGTACACACCTTCACACTCATAAGACATCATCCCCAGCAGTACTGTGGAAGAATGGGAGTGGGTGGCAACATCACAGGAATGTGAAAGGACAGGACAACAGATGCATTACGGTACCACAAACTCCAAGTCACATGTCTTATTCATTTATGTTTGCTGGGTTAAATCCCTGGAATATTCTATCAGTACATCAGACTCGGTTCTTTATTTCTCTCCCTCAGACTGTGTATTTATATGCTGCCACTTCAAAATGTAAGTCACAACCCCCTCTGGAGCATAGCCATATCTGTATCAGCATCACCCAGCAGACAGAAAACATTGTAGCACAGACAGATGCCATTCAGACCATTGTGCATGTCCTTGCTCTAGCCAAGAAGGAACACTTGATCTAGAGAAGCAATTGGCCCTATTGAACCTACAGCCTTGGTGCATTGTGTTCAAACACATCCCCACATTCCTGTTAGACTTTTGTATTGACCCTATTCCCTGTGCTTTTTCCACGTAGCCCCAAATATATTTTTCCTTTTCAAGTATTTCAAGTCTCAGAGTGTACTGGAAAATTGAAAATATATAACATTTGGCTGTGAAATGGATACCTGAGTTTTGGTTGCTGTTTTGGCAACAATTTGAATTTAACCAATCAGTTTAAATTATATCCTAGGAAACTAAAACCCAATCGAGGTTGAATTTATTGTTTTGCCAACATTGAGCCAATGAGACAATCCGATGTTAGGGATATAAAAATGCAGACATTTTGAAAATTGGAGAGGCAGCAACTACCATCGAGCGAGACCCAAGAAATTAGGAAACCCTTTCTATCAAAGGTACCTTTTCATATGAAACATATTCGCAGTAAAAAGGGAGATCTTCAGCTGGAAGAGGAACAACATCGAAGACAACAACCACTGTGTGGTTTTGAAACTAAGTTGATGTAATTTTAATAAGTGTTTTATTGGAACAGTATATTGTTATAGAGTTGGAGGCAGGTAATAAGATGTTAAGAGAAAGGGGGGCTTAGAGTTGTGAATAGTTGTTGCTTAATGTTCACTTTTAGAGTTAAAGAATACATTGATATTATTTTCTTTAAATAGTGAAATTTGGAAGTTCTCTGTCCCTCAAGTTTTAACAGATTACGAGGTGAGGTGAGTTTTTCTGGGTGTTTGGTTTAATTAACAGAAGAGGTCACCTCCATGTCATAACAGTCTGGGAGACTCAAGTCCAAGGTTTGAACAGGTTTAGACAGATCCAATCCTAGATTTGGACAGATTTGAACAGATTTGGGGAACCAAAGGTACCAACAGAATTAAACACTTGCTGATTAGTGTCCTAGATCTTTACATAAAATGTAACTGAGAGAATTTGTTTAATTTGTGGTTGGTTAAATTAAAAGTGAGAGAAATGGCTCTTACAATTGCTAAAAAGCTTCTGGAGCTTGAAGATGCTTCACAACTTTGCCAAGAAAGTTTAGAAAGACAGAAAAAAGGCATACTTTTAGAATTAGTGAACAGGTTAGAGGTGGGTTTAATTACGGACAAAAGGAAAACTGAAATTGTAATGGAGTTGGTGAAGCATTGAGGTGTATCAGAGAAACAGAGAAGTGCAGTAGAGTTTGAAAAACTGAAATTGCAATTGAGGCAAATGGGATTAGAAGATAAAGAAAGGGAAAGAAGTGACAAGAGCGAAGAAAGAGAGAGAGAGAGAGAGGAAAAAGAAAAAGAGAGAGAAGAAAGAGAGAGAGACAGGGAAAGAGAATTTGAACTTCAGAAATTATGAAAGGGTCAGGAAAGTCAAGTTAACAGGATGGAGATGAAGAGAGAAGGTAGTGATAGATACAAATATGTTAAAACATTGTCAAATGTTGATGAGAAAAATGTTAAAGCCTTTATTATGTCTATTGAAAAGTTGGCTAGGCAGATGGAGTGGTCAGAGAATTTGTAGGTAGTGCCAGTTCAGAGAAAACTAGTCACAGAGCTAATGAGATATTTGTAGTGCTGTCAGATGAGGGGTCAAGAGGTTATGCATCAAACAAGATATTTTAAGCACTTATGAATTGGTACCAGGATCGTATAGTCAGTGGTTTAGAAACATAAAGAAGGAACCAGGTTAGACTTATGTTAAATTAAAGTAATTTTGATAGATAGATGGTGGGCCTTAAAAAATAGATAAGACCTATGAGGCTCTAAGAGAGATTATACTGCTGGAGGAGTTTAAAAACTCACTTCCAGAAATGATAAGAATTCATGTGGATGAATAGAAAGTTCAAGAAGTGAGAAGAGTAACAGAGATGGCAGGTGAATGCCTAATGCAAAATTTAGCTTCTGGCAAGAATTTCATCTTGGGAGAAGGGAGATCCTACACTATGAAACAAAGATTAGAGCACACAGATAATAATCTAGCACAACTGAAAAAAAAAGTTCAAGAGGGTGGAAAGGAGATGAAAGGCCTCAGCTGTTCCCACTGTGGTAAAGTAAGACACATAAAGTCTCAGTGCTGGTCTTAAAGAAGGGCACTATGGGAAAAGATGTGGTAAAAGAAGCTAAGCCAGTGGCAAATTAGTGAAGGTAGTAAAGGAGACCCCAAGAAAAGACAATGAGCTGCAAAATCAAAAATCACACAACACCAGGTTATAGTCCAACAGGTTTAATTGGCAGGACTAGCTTTTAGAGCACTGCTCCTTCATCAGGTGGTTGTGGAGTATCCTGGCGTTGTGTGATTTTTAACTTTGTACACCCCAGTCCAATACCAACACCTCCAAAACAATGCAGGAGAGAGCACAGCTTCATTTGACATTCCAACCTGTTCTTACACAGGGGAACATTAAATTTCTGTCCATCTATTCCACAAATGACCACTTTCTTGGGTAACATGTCAGAAAGAGTACAAATATGTTCATCTCTTAGTATTAGAGACTGATTAGATTCCATATCTCTCAGAATTATAACTGCTTTCCCTTCTCCCCCTGTTCTTTCTGAGTAAATTTTACTCACAGTGGCAAAGTCTTTACAGAGATCATGCACTAACTCCATACCCAGCCCCTGCCTAGGTTAGTGAACCATCTGTCTCAGGAGCAAAGAACCCAATTGAAAAGTTTGTTGCAGCAGTATGAGGACATATACAGGAAAAAGATGGGGATGACTAATACTATTGTGCATGAGGTGGAAGTAGGGAATGCTGTTCTGATAAAACAATGTGCCTACAGGCTTAATCCTCTCAAAGCCACACAGGTCCAGAAGGAATTGGATACAACGTTCAATGAAGATATCAATAAAACAAGTCAGAGTGAGTGGAGTTTGCTGATCATGTTAGTTCCTAAACCTGATGGAACTCAGCGATTTTGTGTGGATTATCGGAAGCTCAACGCCATAACAAAACCAGATTCATAACCTATATCGAGATTGGAGGACTGTGCAGAGAAAGTTGGACAAGGCACTTACATCACCAAGTTGGACTTACTGCGTGGTTATTGGCAGGTACCTTTATCAGAAAAAGTGAAAGAAATTACTGCTTTTGTAACCCCAAATGGGCTATATCGGTTTAAAGTGATGCCCTTTGGAATGAAGAACACAGCCGCCACATTCCAAAGACTCATGGACAGAGTTGTGGCTGGATTAACAAATTGTGCAGTCTATCTGGATGATGTAATCTCTAGTGATTCCTAGAAAGATCACATGGTACAGTTGGCAGAGCTCTTTGAATGATTACGAGAAGCAAAACTGGTGACAAACTTCAAGAAAACTAAGGCTAAGGCAGAAGTGATGTTCTTGGGACATAACATCGGTCAAGGAACATTAAGATGAAGGCCATCAAGGAATTCGCACAACCATCCTCAAAGAAAGAGATGTTTTGATTTTTGGGACTAAGCAGATTCTACTGGAAGTTTCTTCCAAATTTTAGCAGCGCAGTGACACTGCTAACAGATTTATTAAAGAAGAACACAAAATTTTGGTTGACAGAACAATGCCATGAGGCATTTGAGAAATTAAAAGCAGTATTAACCAAGGCACCAGTTTTAGTCACACCAAACTTTTTGAAACCATTCAAAGTTCCAATCGATGCTCACGCTATAGAAGTTGGAACTGTACTGATGCAGGAAGATGATGATGGAACTGAATGGCCAATTGGTTACTTTTCAAAGAAATGCAACACTCACCAGAGAAAATGCTCTACCATCGAAAAATAATTATTGCGTTTGGTACTCGCTTTACAACATGTTAATGTTTCTGTGACAAACAATGTGTTGGAGATAATTGTGCACACAGACCATAATCCTCTTACATCTTTGGAAAGATTTAAAGACAAAAATATGAGACTATTTCATTGGAGTTTTATATTTCAGACTTTTAATTTACAAATTTTACATGTTGCGGGTTGTAAAAATGTTTTAGCAGATGTGTTATTTCGAATTTAAAGGGAAAAGTATAGATAAGATTGGACAGATGCCAATGTTTTATATGTGTGTGTGTGCAGAAAATAATATTAACTTAGATTTACGATCTATGCATTTCATTGTAATGAGATTACAAATGAGGGGAATAATTGAAGCTGTCGTTTCATTATAAATGTTCATTTTTTTCTTAAGGGGGCAGTTGTTATGAAGTTGAAGGCCTGCGCTGTACCTTTAAGAGAGGATGAATGTTGTTCTGAACTAAGAGCTTAAGAGCACTTATGCATTTGACTAAGTGGAAGTCCGATAATGGACTGGAAAAGTGACAATATGTAAAATTTGTCTGTGAATGGATTCCTGAATTGGTTGCTGTTTTGACAACAATTTAAATTTCTCCAATCAGTTTAATTTATGCCCCAGGATACTAAAACCCAAATTAGTTTAAAATTATTGTTTTGCCAACATCAATCCAATGAGACAATCCGATGTTGGGGATATAAAAAATGCAAGCATTTGAAAATTGAAGACAGAGTAACTGTCATTGAAAGAGTAATTGCCACTGAAACACTCTCTATCAAAGTTACCTTTCCGTATGGAACATATTTGCGGTAAAAAGGAACAAGAGGACCGAGGGAGATCTTCAACTGGAAGAAGAACGCCACTGAAGTTGACAGCTGCTGTGTGGTTTTGAAATTAATTTGATGTAATTTTAATAAGTGTGTTATTGGAACAGTATATTGTTATAGAGTTGGAGGCAGGTAATAAGCAGTTAAGAGAAAGGAGGTGCTTAGAGTTGTGAATAGTTGTTGTTTAATGTTCACTTTTAGAGTTAAAGAATAAATTGATATTATTTTCTTTAATAGAGGATTTTGGGAGTTCTCTGTCACTCTATACTTTAATAGATTATGATGCGAGGTGAGATTTTATGGGCGTTTTGTTTAATTAACAGAAGGATTCACCACTGTGTCATAACAGATATTTTGGTCAATTACTGCAATGGGTTTGTAAATGGTGTACAGACTGCCAGGATCAACTAGAGTCATAGAGTCATAGAGATGTACAGCATGAAAACAGACCCTTCGGTCCAACCCGTCCATGCTGACCAGATAACCCAACCCAATCTAGTCCCACCTGCCAGCACCTGGCCCATATCCTTCTAAACCCTTCCGATTCATATACCCATCCAAATGCCTTTTAAATGTTGCAATTGTACCAGCCTCCACCACTTCCTCTGGCAGCTCATTCCATACACGTACCACCCTCTGCGTGAAAAAGTTGCCCCATAGGTCTTTTTTATATCTTTCCCCACTTACCCTAAACCTATGCCCTCTAGTTCTGCACTCCGCCCACCCCAGGGAAAAGACTTGGTCAATTTACCCTATCCATGCCCCTCATAATTTTGTATACCTTGTCGTGGAGAAAATGTAGAGAATCACCAGGAGACACAGAGAGTTCTTCAAGAAGTAGATCTTTTATTTGCAAACAAAAAACCGTGACACTGAGAAAGTAGACTCTCGAATGTCCACAAATCTCAGGGTCCGTGTTTTTTTATTTTTTTTTATCATGTTTCTGTCAGCTTATCAGCATGCCCAACTATATTAATCAAAGTATCTCACTCTAACTATACAATAAAGCAGTGATGTTAGTTCCCATTATGTCTTTAGCTATACATTCTATTTAATGTTATTCTAATGTTATAGTTAGATATTTAGTGTCAACTTTTGCAACAATGGTCTTTCACTCCAGATCTTACTTAATACTTTCCTAATGTCTTGATTAGATATTTATTATCACCTCTGCTAAGTGATCTTCCATTCCAGACTAACTGGTCATGATTAGATATTTCGCTATTCCATCTATTACAATAGTTTCCTGTCTCAAGATGACTCTACTAACTACTAATTAGATATTTAATGCCATGTCCCAAATATTTATTGTCCAAATCTTGTCATAATGATACTTAACAGGGAGACTAACTTTACTAATAGTGTTATCTCATCTTGCCATAGTGACCCTTCAGCCTCAACCTTATTTTGCTAGGTGGTGTAAGAGCATTCCACTATTCTTATTCCATCCTGCATTCCACAGGCCCCTTGCAACAAGTCACCAGTGGTCTTCCTGCTTTAACCCTTCCCTTGCTTTCATGCTCTTTATTTTCCATAACCTCTATAAGGTCACCCCTCAGCATCTGACGCTCCAGTGAAAACAGCCTAATGATGAAGATAGTGAGATTTTAATCTATATTCATAAAATAATGATTTTACATTTTGCAGTGTGACCATAATAAATGTGAGAAAGGTATAATTTGGTTATACAGTAATTACGTGTCCCCTGTTGCAACACAGGGAATGTTCCAGTCTGTTTGGACAGAGCACATCCAAACAAGGTGTATTGGACAATGACCACATAAGCTGCTTTTCAGTGATGAAGGATTAATTGCTAGCTCAATGCCTGGGGGAACACATTTGTTCTTCTCAAATTAGTGTCCGAGATACTCTCACTTCCATTTTCAGGTCTAAAAACTGAGGCAGACTAGTACATTCTTTGCCAGATGTTGCATTTTTGTTTTAAAACTGTCTTCTTCCCTCTGAGAAAGTTTGTTAAATCCAAGTATAGTTCAACTAAGGTACAAGCTTAGCATAACACCTCTGCTTATCATTTCTAACAATCTTGGAAATGAATATCAGTGACATTCTTGACATTTACTTTTCTGATGGGTCTTATTAATTTTGACTCACCTGAAATCTTTCTTCAAAAGATCCTAAGCACATGTTCTTTCTTTAGTTTGTGGTGTGAACAAAAGGGACAGAGATTATCATGCCTTTCAGGTTAATTTCAAATGTTCAAATACTATTCCTCTCAGAATGCTAATAATTTGCAACAATCAAATACAGATCAGGCAGTTGACATAATTCACACCTGTCAGTTTTAAATCTGATTGGTTTAAAGAGCACATTATCTCTAGATATAGTAAATGATTTTTCTTGTGGATTTTAAAAGATGAGATGGTTAAGACGAAGTGCATAATGACACTTTGAATGACTTTTGAAGCAAACCTTTTCAGTAAAAGCTGAACTAATTTTCTGGCTGAATAAATCAGGAGATCCGGCGAAAATGAGGAGCAGGATAAATAAGAGGCAAATGTGCGGTAAGTGAGTTAGGGGTTGAGGATCAAGTTACCTGTTTGATGACAGGAAAGTTTCAGGTAATTCCAAGAATTATAGACATTTCATCGACTCCATAAAGCAGGCCATTTGACCCATTAAATCTACACCGACTCTGAAGAACATCCTTCCCAGACCCACTCCATCCCCTTCATTTCCCATGAATAATCCACCTACTCTACACATCTCTGGAATCTGTGGACAATTTAGAATGGCCAATAGCTTGCATGTTTTTGAACTTGTTTCCCAAGTTCCCAAGAGCAGAAGAAACCCACACAGACACCGGGAGAATGTGGAAACTCCACACAAACAGTCACTGAAAGGTGGAATTGAACCTCGGTCAGTGGCACTGTGAGGCAGCAGTGCTAATCACTGAACTGCAGTTCTGTCCTTTTCGATATGCAAGCCCTGATCAAGATAACTAGGTATTAACTAGGGCCAGCCATTAAAATGGATAAGACCAATTAAGCACTTTGGAAACATTGTGTCTCTTGCAACACAGCAAATTAAGGGAGGCTGGGGCAGTGAGGGAGTATTAGTTATAGATTATGATGAAGTAATGTGTTAGACGACCTGTCTCTAGACATTATTAATGATTAGTTGTCTATGTTTCTGTGCTCTGGATCCAATCCAAAACACTTTAGTAAGGAAGTCAAAAGCACATACACAGGGTTATGGATTGTGGAGGTACTGGAAAAGCTAAAGTAAGTAACAGAAAATGCTGAAAACACCCAGCAGTTCAGGTAGTTCTTGTGGAGAGACAATTTAATGCTTCAGGCTGTGACCCTGATGATAAAGTGAGATTGTTTTCCTTAGAGCATAGCAGTTAAGGGAAGTTTTACAGAGATGTTCAAAATGATGAAGAATTTTGACAGAATATTTAAAGAGCGACCATTTCCACTGGCAGTCTGATTGATAACTGAATGAGCACTGATTTACGGTAATCAGCAAAAAGAACCAGAGGGACAAAGAGGAGAATTTATTTGATGGACATTGATGTGGAATGTGTAAAAGGGAGATTGAGGCAGGTTCCTTGCAAGCTTTCAAAAGATATTTGTAAAGGAAATATATTGTGGGGCCAGGGGGAAAAAAACACAGGGAGTAGGGTAAGTACAAAAGTCTGACAGGAATGTAGAGATGTATTCAAACCTGATCCACCAGAATCATATTAAATGGCAGAGCAGGCTCCAGGTTCCATAGAGGAGCCAATTGCTTCTCCCAAATCGCAAGATCTCTTTTGCCCAGGGCTAGCATGTGCACAATGTTCAAATGGTTTCTGTCTGCGCTGTCTGTTAGATGTTGCTGATACAGACATGGCTGTGCTAACAGAGGGGACAGTGACTCATGTTCTGTAACCTCAGCATACAAATACACAGTCTGAGGGAGAGAAGTAAAGATCTGGGCACAATGACACTACACTGTCAGTAATATTTGATTTTCTGACTGAATTTTACTGAGATTACAGCCTCCTTCCAAATGTACTTAGAGATTGAGCAGACAGCAATCCTTTAGGAAAGAAAAGAAGCCCCATTGAACAATTATGACAATTCGGAATGTTGGTGGTATTTGAGACAAAGTTTAATCCTGAGCTTTTTAAAGAGGCTATCCTGTTATAACCTACATTCCCATTTATGGAATTGCAGATGCAAAATATTTGTTCACAAATATGCCTACAATTGTGCTCATTTATAGCATGAAATTACACTGATTCAGAAACATTAGTTTGCCATGAAATCTGAATTTCTGTGAAATATGGTGTCTCAAAGCAGGTCCCTTTTTTAAAAAAGCTGTTCCTTTTCTTAAGGATCCTTGATTTTTATTTTCAGAAGGGTCATAAAACTCCCCCCAGTTCTGATTAGACTGGCTTGATACAGAGATTAAAGAGTACTGAGAGGCCTTTTTGTTTATATACAAACAGATGAGACGTCAGGCCAACGTGGTCATGTTTTAGAAGTGACCTATATAATAAAAGGGGAGTGGTCAGCTCTCTAGCTGAGCAGTTCAGTCCAGAACTAGTTAGGTGTTCAGCTGTGTGGAAACAGGCTCTCTCTCTCTCTCTACTCACTCTCCCCTTCTAACTTCAAACTGTACGCACCTGTTCCATTTTTGAAAACATATTTGAGGGAGTTTGCACTGTTGTGTATGTACGGAATAGCATAATTAAGTGTAGTTTGGATTGAGTTCTGTAGGCATTCTTTATTCTGTTCTTTGTGTTTCATTGTATAATTTTGTGAATAGTTTTTTGTCTCTTTTAAAACCTGGTAGTCAACCTCGCTAACTTACTCCAGGTAATTTTCACTGCACACTTACCGAAACAATTTACAAAGTTATGGTCTGCGTTGACTGCTCAAAAATGTTTTGAAAGATCTGGCCTAGTCCATAACAATGGTGAATGATATATTAAAATATCCAGTTGAGTCAGAAAAACACTCCCTTTATTTTCTGCCTTCACTGTAAAAAATCATAATTTATCCTTATTTGTCAAAATCAAAATTTGCGCTGAAACACTGAGCTTATAAGTGGAAAGCTAAAGCAAAAATGGAATTTGTAGGTGAAACTCAGCAGATCTGACAGCATTTGTGGGGAGAAGCAGAATTAATGTTTACAGTCAAATAACTCTTCTTCAGGAGAGGGAAGCTCAGTTTCACAGCCGACCGATCTCAGGTTGTTAGATTACGATTAGAGACTGAGCTTGTTTCTGTGTGTTAACTCTGTCTATCTCAGGAAATGCGTGCAGTGTGACAGCACAGGGGATGTGACAAGGTTCCTGGAGTTAGGAATCAATGAAATGTAACACATCAGCAATTGAACACTCCGTGGTCCCAGGATGCTTCAGGACAGTAGAACCTCCTTTGCACAGCTTTATTTTATATACAATCTCCAAACATCAGTGTGGTGAGCCTGTATTTCCTATCCATCGCCATTCAGGAGTCAATTATTTTTTTCAAAAATTAATTCTTAGATTGTGCGAGTCAGTAACTAGTCAGCATTTATCACCCCTAACTGCCCTTGAGAACCACTGCAGTCCATGTGCTGTAGGTTGACCCACAAATGCCCTCAGGGAAGGAATTCCAGGATTTTCACCCAGTGACAGCGACGGAACAGCAATCTATTTCCAAGTCAGGATGGTGAGTGGCTTAGAGGGGATTGAGCAGTTGGTGATGTTTCCAAGTATCTGCTGCCCTTGTCTTTTCAGATAGAAGTGATTGTGGGTTTGGAAGGTGCTGTCTGAGGATCTTTGGGGAGTTTCTGCAGCACATATTCTATATAAGAAACACTGCTGCTGCTGAGTGTTGGTGATGGAGTGTGGATGATTATGAATGGGGCGTTGATTAAGTGAACTACTTTGCAGTGGATGGTGTCAAGCCTCTCAAGTACTGTTGGAGCTGCACCCACCAGGATGTGAATTACTCACTGCAGTATTCCTAGCCTATGACCTGCTTTCATAACCACTATGTTTATATGGTGAGTTCAGTTGTGTTTCTGGTCAATGGCAACCCCACTGATAATGATAGTAAGGAATTTAGTGATGGTAATACCATTGAATGTCAAGGGGTGATGGTGGGATTGTTTCTTATTTAAGATTATCACTGCTTGGCATTTGTGTGGCACTACTTTGTCTGTGATTTGGATATTCCAATAATACAATCTCCTTCTGCAACACAAAATACATGTGTCCTGTGAGAATGTAGCAAAAGTTTTAACTCTTGTGATAGTGAATTAACAAGTGAGGAGAGATTGTGTTGATTAAGTTTATATTTCCTGGAATATAGAATATTGAGGGAACACCTGATTGAAACTTACAGAATTTGTAAGGGGTTAGCCAGGGAGCATGTTGTTTCCCGATGACTGAGAAATCTAGAATACACTTTTTTTAATCAGAAAAGGATAGTCATTTCATTCTGAGCTGAGGAGAAATTTCTTCAAACATGGGTTTGTGAATCTTTGGGATTTTTTGTATAGATAGCTATCGATGATCATGCATTCAGCACATTCAGGAGAGAGTCAAAAATCAAACAACACTAGGTTATAGTCCAACAGGTTTAATTGGAAGCACTAGCTTTCAGAGCGCCACTCCATCATCAGGTGGTTGTGGAGGACACTATTGTCAGACAGAGAATTTATAGCAAAAGTTTACAGTGCGATGTAACTGAAATTATATATTGAATAATACATTAATTGTTTGTTGAGGCTTTCATCTGTTAGAATACTATGATAGTTTCACTTCTTTCATGTGTAAATCACAAAACCTTTTTTTAAAAAGGTTGCATTCTCCGGTTAACTGTAACAATGGGTGTTAGCTAGACAATATGTTGAAGGTGTTAGCCCCCTGTGTTCTCTGTCTTTGTCATAATGTTTAGACTGATTGTAAACTAAAAAGTGAGATAACAGAGTTTTACATTAATTCATGCAGTTTTTGAGCAAAGTACAATGTAACTCTGCAAGTCCAAATTCACCCCACAAACGTATATGTATATGTATATATGTGTGCATGTGTGTGTGTGTCTGTGTGCGTGTCTGTCTGGGTTGGGGTGGTTGTGAGTGAGAGAGAGAGTGTATATGTGTGTTTATGTGAGTGTAGAGTGGTCTAAGTCTCTGAGAGGATGCATGTGCGAGTGTGGGAGTGTGTGTGTCTGTAAGGGTGTGTGTGAGTGTCTGTGTGCATGTCTGTGTACATGTGTGTGTGTGTATGTCTGTATGTGTGTGAAGAGGAGTACCTGTGTGTACGTAGGAGTGGCTGTGCGTGTGTATAGTGTAATAGTAGCCACCTGTAGTGTGACATGAACCCAAGGTCCCGGTTGAGGCCCTCCCAATAGGTACCGAACTTAGCTATCAGCCTCTGCTCGGCCACTTTTCGCTGCTGCCTGCACCGAAGTCCACCTTGGAGGATGGTCACCCGAAGGTCCGAGGTCGAATGTCCTGGACCACTGAAGTATTCCCCAACTGGGAGGCGCCCATTCTTCCATTGCCGTAGCCTTTGCTCGGTTTCCCCAATGTACCATACCTCAAGGCATCCTTGCCTGCAACGTATAAGATAGACAATGTGGGCTGAGTCACATGAGTACCTGCCACGTACATGGTGGGAAGTTTCGCCAAGTGTAATGGTGATATCCATGTCCAAACTACGATGCATCTTGCAGCGCTTACCATGACAGGGTTGTATGGAGTTGTCCTGAAAGCCGTGCAGCTTGCTACAAACAATGATCTGTTTGAGGTTTGGCTGTTGTTTAAAGGCGAGCAGTGGAGGTGTGGGGAAGGTCTTGGCGAGGTGCTCATCCTCATTGATAATGTGTTGCAGGTCATGAAGAACATGGTGTAGATTTTCAGCTCCTGGGAAGTACTGAACAATGAAGGGTACCCTGTCGGTTGCAGCACGTGTCTGTCTCCTGAGGAGGTCAGCTTTTTACAATATATATTAATGATATAGAAGATGGTATTAACAGTAACATTAGTAAATTTGCTGATGATACAAAGCTGGGTGGCAGGGTGAAATGTGAGGAAGATGTTAGGAGATTACAGGGTGATCTGGACAGGTTAGGTGAGTGGACAGATACATGGCAGATACAGTTTAATGTGGATAAATGTATGGTTATCCACTTTAGTGGCAAGAACAGGAAGGAATATTACTACCTAAATGGAGTCAAGTTAGGTAAAGGGCAGTACAAAAAGATCTGGGTGTTCTTGTTTACCAGTTAATGAAGGCAAGCATGCAGGTACAGCAGGTAGTGAAGAAAGCTAATAGCATGCTGGCCTTCATAACAACAAGAGGGATTGAGTATAGAAGCAAAGAGGTTCTTCTGCAGCTGTACAGGGCCCTGGTGAGACTGCACCTGGAATATTGTGTGCAATTCTGGTCTCCAAATTTGAGGAAAGACATTCTGACTATTGAGGGAGTGCAGCGTATGTTCACGAGGTCAATTCCTGGAATGGCGGGACTATCTTATGTTGAAAGATTGGAGCGACTGGGCTTGTATATCCTTGAGTTTAGAAGACTGAGAGGGGATCTGATTGAGACGTATAAGATTATTAAAGGATTGGACACTCTGGAGGCAGGAAGCATGTTGATTCCAGAGGACACAGCTTAAAAATAAGGGGTAGGCCATTTAGGACAGAAATGAGGAGAAACTTCTTCACCCAGAGAGTGGTGGGTGTGTGGAATGCTCTGCCCCAGAAGGCAGTGGAGGTCCAGTCTCTGAACTCGTTTAAGAAAGAGTTGGATAGAGCTCTCAAAGATAGTGGAATCAAGGGTTATGGAGATAAGGCAGGAGCAGGATACTGATTGAGGATGATCAGCCATGATCATAGTGAATGGTGGTGCAGGCTCAAAGGGCAGACTGGCCTACTCCTGCACCAATTATCTATTGTCATTACAGTTCCTTGCTATGGCACGTTGGAACTGGCGGTCGATAAGTTGAGCATTGTACCCCGTACTTATGAGGGCATCCCTGAGTACTTCCAGGTGCCCGTCACTTTCCTCCTCATCTGAACAGATCTAGTGTACACATAGGGCTTGTCCATAGGGGATGGCTGGTTTAATATGTCTTGGGTGGAAGCTGGAGTACTCTCTACTATCTGTCTCATTCTTGAACACATGCATCTCCTTCAAGGATGGACACCTCAGCATCACACTTTACCGCAAACCCACAGACAACCTCACAATGCTACACTTCTCCAGCTTCAGAGTGTGGACATGGACATTACACGTGGGGCACTTCCCACCATGTACGTGGCAGGTACTCATGTGACTCAGCCCATGTTGTCTATCTTATACATTGCAGGCAATGATGCCTTGAGGCATGGTACATTGGGGAAACCGAGCAAAGGCTACGGTAATGGATGAATGGGCACCGCACAACAATCAACAGACAGGAGTGTTCCCTCCTTCTGTGGTCCAGGACATTTGACCTCGGACCTTCGGGTGACCATCCTCCAAGGCGGACTTCGGGAAAGGCAGCAACGAAAGTGGCCGAGCAGAGGCTGATAGCTAAGTTCGGTACCCATAGGGAGGGCCTCAACCAGGACCTTGTGTTCACGTCACATTACAGGTGAACACTATTGCACTATACACACACACACAGACACTCCTACATACACACACAGGCACTCCTACACACACACATACACACATACACGCAGACAGACATGCACTCAGACACGCACGCAGACACTCACACACACCCTTACAGGCACACACACTCCCACACTCACACATGCATCCTCTCAGAGACTTAGACCACTCTACACTCACGCATACACATATACACTCTCTCTCACAGACACTCACAAACCCCCACCCCAGGCACACACACACACTCTTACAGACACACACACACTCCCACACTCACACATGCACCTCCTCACATACTTAAGACACTCTACACTCACATACACACACATATACACTCTCTCTCTCTCTCACTCACAACCCCCCAACCCAGACAGACACACACACACGCACGCACACATATATACATATACATGTACGTTTGTGGGGTGAATTTGGACTTGCAGAGTTACATTGTACTTTGCTCAAAAACTGCATGAATTAATGTAAAACTCTGTTATCTCACTTTTTAGTTTACAATCAGTCTAAACATTATGACAAAGACAGAGAACACAGGGGGCTAACACCTTCAACATATTGTCTAGCTAACACTCATTGTTACAGTTAACCGGAGAATGCAACATTTTAAAAAAAAGGTTTTGTGATTTACACATGAAAGAAGTGAAACTATCATAGTATTCTAACAGATGAAAGCCTCAACAAACAATTAATGTATTATTCAATGTATAATTTCAGTTACATCACACTGTAAACGTTTGCTATATATTCTGTGCCTTACAATTGTGTCCTCCGCAACCACCTGATGGAGTAGCGCTCCGAAAGCTAGTGCTTCCAATTAAACCTGTTGAACTCTAACCTGGTGTTGTGTGATTTTTAATTTTGTGTACCCCAGTCCAACACCTGCATCTCCAAATCATTCAGGAGAGAGGTGGCTAAATTTTTATGTACAAAGGAAGTTATAGACAAAGGTATAAGAACAACTAGAGCAGAGTATTGGTGAAGGCAACCATACTTTTGCTAAATATTGGGGCAGGTTCAATGGGTAAAATGGCCTCTACTGCTCTGAATACCTATGGTTACACAATATTTAGATTGGTTTCAACGTACTCTCCCATTATTGTTTAATAGAATATTCCAATAAATATCCAGTATCCACAAATAAATTACATATATCTAACACATATTAGATTACTTACAGTGTGGAAACAGGCCCTTCGGCCCAACAAGTCCACACCGAAGCGCAACCTACCCAGACCCATTCCCCCTACATTTATCCCTTCACCTAACACTACAGGCAATTTAGCATGGCCAATTCACCTCACCTGCACATTTTTAGACTGTGGGAGGAAACCCACGCAGGCACGGGGAGAATGTGCAAACTCCACACAGTCAGTCGCCTGAGATGGGAATTGAACCCGGGTCTCTGGGGCTGTGAGGCAGCAGTGCTAACCACTCTGCCACTGTGCTGCCCACTATGCCACTGTGCCACCCACTATGCCACCGTGCCGCCCACTATGACTTGGAGCTGATGGTATATTGTGCATCTATTGTCTTATCATTTTAGGTGATATAGGTACATGTTTGAGATTTTTAACAATTCTTTAATGGGATATAGGACTCTCTGACAAAAGACCAGCATTTATTCTCATTTTAAGTTGAGAGTTTTGATCGGATCTTTTGACAGTGTAGGTAAGAAGCACATGTAGTGAGATCAGATCATGATAACAGAATCTCTTCCATGAAAAGGGTACAATGAGCTAGATCTGTCCTTACAACAACCAACAGTACTTGTTCTGAGTTGAGAGTGTGCTGCCGGAAAAGCGCAGCTGGTCAGGCAGCAACCGAGGAAGAGACGAATGGACATTTCGGGCATAAGCCCTTCATCAGGAATTTGACTCTGATCTCCAGCATCTGCAGTCCCTATGCTTGTTATGATAACCATTACTGAGCTTTATATTCCAGATTTACTGATTTAAATTCCCTGAACTGCCATGGTGAGACTGGAACCGGTGTACCCTGAGCTTTATTTCTAGGTTTCTAGATTAGTATTCTAGTGACTTCACCACACAACAACCATTTTTCCCCAACGGTGCTGGGGAAGAAGCTTTGGCCAATTGTTGCAATGGGTTTGTAAATAGTGCACACACTGCCAGCATCCACTGGTGACAGAGGAAGTGCGATTTTAGTGTATATTCATAAAATAACCGAATTTAAGTGTTGAAAGATATCTGTGAAAGATATAATTTGTTTAAGATGTAGTTTAAGTGACACCTGTTGCAACTTGGTAAATGTTACACTCTATTTGGACATGATTCGGAGATGCCGGTGTTGGACTGGGGTGTATTCTAACAGATGAAAGGCTTAACAGACAATCAATTCTTCAATGTATAATTTCAGTTACATCACACTACAATCTTTGCTATAAATTCTGTGTTACGATCGAGCCCTCCACAATCACCTGATGAAGGAGCATTGCTCCGAAAGCTAGTGTGCTTCCAATTAAACCTGTTGGACTATAACCTGGTGTTGTGTGATTTTTAACTCTATTTGGACAGAGGACGTTTAGTCAAGGAGCTTTGGACAATGAGCAAATAAGCTGTTTTTCAGTGATGAAAGGTTAAATGCTAGCTAGAATACTTGGGGAAACACACTTGCTCTTCTCAGATGAGTGTCCTAGAATCTCTCACCTCCATTTTCAGCTGGGCAAATTGAGGCAGACTTGTACACCCATGGCCAAGCGTTACGGTTTTGTTTTCCAAACGTTTTCCTCTGAGAAAGATTGATGCACTTCAAATATAGTTCAATTTAGATAGAAGCTTAATATAACACCTCGGCTTTTTACATTTAACACTCTTGCAAATGAATTTCAGTGCTTTCTTTACTTTTCGAATGGGTCTTATTATCTTCAGCTCATCAGAAATCTTTCTTCAAAAGATTCTAAGGGCATGTTCTTTCTTTAACTCCTGAATGAACATTAGGGTCAGAGATTTTCACACCTCTCAGGTTATATCCGATTGTGCTATTCCCTTCAGAATGCTAATATATTTACAACAATCAAGTGTAAATCAGATAATTAATGTAATTTACATCTCTAGGTTCTAAGCCTGTTTGGTTTAAAGAGCACATTAACTGTGGATGTAGATCGTAACGTTTCTCCTGGAAAATGAAGGGTGAGATGTTTGACAGGATTTGCAGAATGATACTTTGAATGTCTTTTGAAAAAAAAACTTTTCTCATTAAAACTTGAAGTAACTTTCTGGCTAACTGAACCAGGTGACCAGGTGATGAGTTGCAGATTCAAGGAAATTAAGAGCAAGATGCAAACGTTTGGGAAGTGACATTCCCGATGAAGGACTTTTGCCTGAAATGTCGGATTTCCTGCTCGTCGGATGCAGCCTGAACTGCTGTGCTTTTCCAGCACCACACTCTCGGCTCTAACCACCATCATCTGCAGTCCTCACTTTCGCCTAAGTGACAGAGGGTATGTGTATCAAGTTCCCAGTTTGATAACAGGGAAGTTTGAGGTAGTTCCAAGAATGATAGCCATTTGGCAGCTCATTGCACCTTTTCTCTACATCTGGATGGCACCATGTGTGGAATAAGGCAGGAGAAGAAATTATCTGTATTTATACATCAACCTGTACATTTGTATTTCCATATGATGCAGTAATTGTGGGTATGTTTGCTGAGTTAGGAAGTTGATTTGCAGATGTTTCAACCCCTGTCCAGGTAACATCCCCTGTGTTGTGGAGCCTCCTGTGAAGTGCTGCTGTACTGTGTCGGTTGGAATTTATTCCGTTTCTTTTCCGCTGCTTCCAGTTGTCGGTTTTGGTTGTTCATAACAACCGGAACAACCGAGCCAGCAACCAGAAGCAGTGGGACTGAATCAAATAAGTTCCAACTGACGTAGTACAGCAGGGCTTCACAGGAGGCTCCCGAACACGAGAGTTGTCACCTGGACAGGAGTGAAACATCTGCAAACCAACTTCCTAACTCGGCGAACATACCCACAACTACTGGCACCCAAGCTACGAATATTTACACAAACCTTGAATTTCTATATCATCTCTCATGATTGTCAGACATCCAAAATGTTAACAACCAATCTTTCCTGAAGTTTTATTACAAGAAAATGCTCACCGCATTGTTACGCAGATGTGAATGTGGTAATGAAAGGGTTGTCTTTCGTTTCAATGATGTCCATTGGGTGACACAAATTAATCCGGGCTCTGAGGACTTTCCCACAGTTTTTGCTGTCATGGGATCAGTCCTGTTTGACACAGTATGATTATTAAGCCACTAAAATGAGGTTTGTCCTGCGTCCACACCTTCTCCCTCACCTCCATCCAAGGCCCCAAAGGATCCTTCCACATCTGACAGAAATTTTTCTGCACCTCCACACATGTCATCTACTGTGTCCGTTGCTCTTGAGGTGGTCTCTTCTACACTGGGGAGACAGGACACCAACCTGTGGAATGCTTCAGAGAACATCTCTGGGACACACACACTGAACAACCCTGTGGCCGAACACTTCAACTCCACCTCCCACTCCATCAAGGACATGCAAGTCCTGGGCCTCCTCCACCGCCAAATCCTGCCAATCTGACACCTGGAGGAAAAACACATCACCTTCCACCTTGGGACCCTCCAACACGGGACCAATGTGGATTTCACCAGTTTTCTCATTTCCCCTCTCCCCAACCTTATCCCAGATCCAACTCTCCAACTTGGCATTGCCCTCTTGACCTGGCCATCTTCCTTCCTAACTATCCGCTCCACCCTCCTCTCTGACCTATCACCATCACCCCCATTTCACCTTCACCTACCTATCGCAATCCCAGCTACCTTCTTTCCCCGAACTTCTTTCAAGTCACAGTCCTGAGACAAGTTAATGTTTTGTCAGTATAAAAGAAGTGACATCTCAGCTCAGACAATACATTAAAAGTGTGAGGTTAGAGTCTGTCTGTATCCCGATCTTGAGTCAGACTGGTTCTGTTTTCAAAGTAGGCATTTATAAAATATCACATGGAGTGACTACTTTGAGACTGTGTGCTTTTTGAACAAAATATAATGTTTCTGCAAATACAAATCTGCAAATGCAAAATCACCCCATGGACTTGAAGGAAATTCTTGGATATACATATTAATCAATTGAAACCTGTATCCCCTTTCTGAGTGATTAAAGGCTTAATAGCAATCTAGGTTTGTTCAATATATTGCATCAGTCGTATGACATTTTGATATTTTATATAAATTCTGTGCTCTACAATCCTGCCCTACTAGCTACCTGATGAAGGAACAGCGTTCCAAAAGCTTGTACTTTCAAATAAATCTGTTGGACTATAACCTGGTGTTGTGTGGTTTTTATCTGATGAAGCTATTGCCTGAGTTACCATCTATAGTGTTCCACAGCCAGGATATAACCCGCACACTCAAACAGCACTATGAGCAACGCTACACCCCAAGGAGTTCAGCAGTTCAAGAAAGCAGGCGAAAGTGAGGACTGTAGATGCTGTAAACCAGAGTTTAGATTAGAGTGGTGCTGGAAAATCACAGCAGGTCAGGCAGCATCCGAGGAGCAGGAAAATCGGCGTTTCGGGCAAAAGCCCTTCATCAGAAAGTTCAAGAAAGCAGTTCATCACCAGGGCAATTGGGGATGGGCAGTAAATGCTGGCCTAGACAGCAGTATTCATATCCCATGAATAGATAAAGAGAAACAGCAAATGTATCTGCTTATCAGCCATTTCTCAAGTCAAGTCTCAAGATATCAGTGAGTTACTGAGAAGGAGATGGCACTGTAGGCTTCACAAAATCACTGAGCTGAAGAAACATTATTTCCCATTACTGCATTCCCTAATGTCTCGGGTTTAATTGGCTGTGTGCACAAATCTTACATACCATCTGCTGAGAATATGCATGTCTTCCAGTCTTGGGAAGAGATTTCATCCTGTTAATGCAATTCATGCCAGTAATACCATCACAGATGGGTATGACAATTTACGTTACAGCACCACGACACATTTATCCTTGCCAATTTCGGATAAAGCAACAGACCCTTGGGAGGAGGATTAGCCGGCACAACATCACGCATCAGATTTTAGGACCTGTGTTTTTTTTTTAATTACAGCTGTCATCCTTTTAGCAGGTGGTACTACCTAGAAATTAAAACTGTGGCTCAAAATTCAACCGCCAAATCTCTCGGATGACCATGAGAGAGATGTAACAGTTAGCAGTATAACACCAGGGCTCACACACTTGACAGTTCAGATATGCACTGTTGTAGTTTAGATTTCACAGGACGATGCTCAGAAAACAGCTCTGGAAAGTCCATGGAAATATTATTACTTGTTGCATTTCATTACAGGATTACAGCGCCACATCCAGACCGCAGCAGACTGCTGATAGTATCCTCCAAGTGAAAAAAAAGCACAGGTACAAGGTCAAATGTGAGGCACAGAACTAGTTGCCTGATAGCAGACACCATTATTAATCTTTATTGAGTTGTGTAGGGAAAACAAGCTGTCACCGGCCATTTCTATTGAGGATTGTAAAGAAGATGGATGGTGAATCCCAATTGTTTTACAATGTGACTTTTTATGAGTAGGCAAATGTTATCTGGGTAATGATAGATTTGGGATTGAAAGAAATGAATATTTAAAATCAAACTGCGCAGAAATTACCTAGGCAACTGCTCCTCGAAAGATTTATCACTTACGTTACAGTGTAATATGGGTTAATTACACACAAGTAGTGACAGAATTGGAAAGCAAGGCTCATATTTCGAGAGACGTGCTGGTGTAATAGTCGTATCACTGACTTTAAGCCAGAGAACCAGGCTCATAATCAGGATCCATGGGTTGAAATACCACCATGGCAGCTGGGAGAAATTTAATTCAATGAATAAGAGTCTGGAATTGAAATCTAGTGAAGTGGAGCAGGGATGGTTGTTGGACTGGGAACCACTGCGGGCGGTCAGCGGCTCGCGAGCTTGGTCAGACCACTTGTGGAAGGCACCTACGCTGATCGACTGTAATATAATATAATGATTATCTATAATTTGTTTATCTGACTGCAATCCTTTTAACGTTATTTGTTATTTTCTAATTTATACTTTGAATTACTGTAAGATAATGCGACTTGTTTTCTTTATTTTTGTATTGAAGATTTGTACCGAGGTACCTTGTACCTAAGATGGCACCGTGAAGGGTGACTTTGCACACTTTTCACTGTACTCCTCTACTGGTGTAGGTGAGTACACATAACAATAAACCTAATTCTAATTCTAATTACTTTTAGAACTGAAGTGTCAACTTTGTGAAGGCACAGAATAGGAATACCTCTGTGCTGAAATGTGCAAGCTGTAAACAATGGAGAAAACTAAATGATCCCATCACTAACAAATCAGAGTTTCTTGCACTGGTATTGCACATCAATTAAAAGCGTTAGATACTGCAATAATGATGGGTGCACTCAAAGTCCTGGCAGTAATATGGAAGACGTGTGCTGTGGAGCAAGCCAGGCCCCTAACCAAGCTGTCCCAGTGCAGCTACAACACTGACAACTACCTGGTAATGTGGAAAATTGCTCAGGTATATCCTGCGTATGAAAAACCCAACCTGACCGATTACTTCAGTGTATCATCATCTATGCTGTGAAGCAGTACATCTCAGCAACAAGCAACTCACTCAGACTCAGTGTGTGCCCTGCCAGTTTCACTCAATATCTGATCACATTAAAGCCTTGTTGCATACATAAAAACTGAGTTCCAGGGGTAAGGGGAGAGTTGATGAACTTGGCATCAAAGCTGCATTTGACGCATATGACTTTAAGGAGATTAGCAAAACTGAAATCGATAGGAATCACAGAGTCATGCCTAATTTGGAGGAAGCTAGGTGTGGATGGTAGAGGTCAGGCATCTCGGCTTGTTGGAGTTCTGGTTTGCAATCAGTAATTTGCAGATTTTAGATTGTTCAAATCGCCCCCAGATCCCTGGTTCTAGGCACTGGACTTGGTTAGGGATTATAAAATAAAGAAGGTGTCTCAGGGCAAAAAAACCTCTGTGTTTATTTAAATACAAAAAAGTAAGTATAATACAGGAAATCAAGATAAATGCAATAAGTAGTGAAATTGACACTGTCAATTATACAGAAGACAGAAATGAAATCCACTATTAAATTAAACACAGATTAAACATTATCAGAACTAAACAACAGTTTTAATTAGAGAAACTTTAATCTGGCTTCCTACCCTTGGGGTCCTAAGCACTCTCATCACTCACCTTCCTCTTTCCCTAGCTAGGTCAGAAAATTCGGGGTCTTGGAAGTTTAAGCTCACCATTAAGTAGACAGCAATTTTAAAGTACAGCTGGCTGTTCTCGCTTGCTGTACCTGGTGCCTGGATGAAGACTTCTGACGGTGTAAGCCTTTAGTCTGAGTTGAGTCAGCTGATGCAGCAGGATGCCTATTGGATGCACTGAATGAGTATTTGGTTTTCCTTACTTTCTAATGATCTTGTGGGTTGGGTTTTCACCTCAGGATATGTCTGAAACCTTGTGATGTTGGTTGGGTCAGAGGTTTTTGAGGTTGTTGGTTCTTAGGTCTGTTGGTCATGGTTAGTTGCCGTTGGTTTCCCTGGTTCAGAACAGGCCTGCGTCGGTAGCTCTTGAAATCGCTGTCAGGATCACCCTTCTAGAGATAGCCCCTGGAAGTAGTGTTGGAGTTTTTCTTCTGGGAATAGCTATTTGGAATGCCTCCTGGGGAACAGCTCCTTGGAATGCCTGCTAGGGACAGGGATCACTGCTAAGGAATAGCTGCCTCAAGTGAGAGTGGGGCCTGCAATTGTAGGCCTCTTATTAGGCATCGTGCTTGCCATTGTGTTTCTGGTGTTCCCTATGAGGTCAGTTGGCTTCCCAATAATTAAGAGCATGTGTGAATGTATTTTGATTGAAGATGAATGGTTGGTATCTGTGTAGGCCCCATACTCTCTGTGGTGGATAGCCTAATGTGTAAACATTAGTCTCAGTCTGGAATGATAGGTTTGGTTGATTATTCTGTTGGAGTGAAGATGTGCATTGAAATTCCAGGCTGAACAATAGTCCCAGACAGAAAACATACTGGCTCTGTGTGCATTCATTGCAGCCTGAGCTCAGGATTTTGTCTAGTGTTTTAGATGTTAGGAAAGTCCAGTGGCTTGTCCAGTATTTTAGATGATGTGGATCTTTGCTCAATCTTACAGGCTCCAGGCATCTCTGCGGGAGTTCCTCAGAGTTGTGTCCCATATCAAACCATCTTCAGCTGCTTCATCAGTGACCTTCTCTCCATCATAAGGTCAGAAATGGAAATGTTCACTGATTGACTGAATAATGTTTTGTACAACTTGTGATACCTTGGGTACCAATGCCATTCATGTCTAAACGCAGCAAGACAAGGACAATATCCAGACTCAGGCTGACAAGTGACCTTCACAACACGCAAGTGCCAAGCAAAGGCCAACTCCAACAAAGAAAAATCTAAACATCTTCCCTTGGTCTTCAATGGCATTACCATCAATGAATCAACTGTTCTCCCCATTGGCCTGGATGAGTGCAGTTCCAACAACACTCAAGAAATTCAACTCCATCCAGGACAAAGCAGCCCGCTTGATCAGCACCGCATCCACTCTTCCCACTACTGACATTCAGTTACAGCACTATGCACTATCTACAAGACAGTCTGCAACATTCACCAAAGGTCCTTCAACAACACCTTCCAAACCATGACCTCTACAATTTAAAAAGACAAGGGCTCATAACATCTGCAATTCCTCATTGTTGTGCCACTGATATATAGAGACATTAGATGGGGCACTGTGGCAAGGTGGGATATCGGTCTCCTGGAAAATTGTCAGACAAAAATTCCAGCTGTTATTTGCTTGTTAGGAGCAAGATCTGGTGGGTTTTCCTATTCAGTTCATCATGAAAACCAGCCTTCCTTCAATTGACTCTGTCTACACTTCCTGCTGAAAGCATCAAACATAATCAAAGACCCCTCCCTCCCCGGTTATACCCTCTTCCAATGGTCCAAAGATACAAAATGTAGAAAATAGATTCAAGAAAAGCTTCTTCCCTACTGTTATCACCCTTGTGGTTGGACATTTCATATATTAGGGTGCCAAGTCCCTCCTCCCTACCTTTATCTTCTCCTGCTGAACACTCTCTGCTCATTCCTGAAGAAGGGCCTGTGCCCGAAACGTCGAATCTCCTGTTCCCTGGATGCTGCCTGACCTGCTGTGCTGTTCCAGCAATAAAGTTTCAACCTTTATCTTTGTCTGCACCTTCTCACCTGACAAAGGGGTACTACTCCAAAAGCTTGTGCTTTCAAATAAACCTGTTGGACTATAACCTGGTGGCATGTGACTTCTTAGAAGAATAAATGAAAGAGTCCATCCCAAGGTGAGACTCAAGTCTTGTCAATTGGGTAAAGCTTAGGAACTCCCTCTCAAACGGCATTGTGGTTGTATCTGCAATCCATGGTCTGCAACAGTTCAAGAAAGGAATTCACCTTCTCAGGGGCTATTAGAGATGGACAATAAATAATGACCAGTGCTTGCATCTCATGGATGACTGATAAAACCAAATTTTAAATAATCTTACGATACTGAGCTGGAGATGAGAGGAATTTGGAAATGCCCTTCTCTGAAGGTGCACCTGGAACCCACAATTATCTGACTCAGATTTAAGTATTCTCCCAATTCAGCCAAATATTGACATCAGCCTTCAGTTTTTCTCTCTCCCCTTTCTCATTATGTCTGTCATTATTTAGCCCAATCCATCCACCTCCTACACCTATTTTGTTTGCCACTTCCTTTATGTTTGAATGGCACCTCAGTTTGTCTGCAAATAAATAGCTTTGTTTGGAACATGGCAACAAGAGTTGGGCATTTGACATACCCTCCTGTTTCTGGCTCCTTTATATATTTATTGATTCCTCCTAAATACATCAACACCATTCAAATCAACTATCCTACTTGCTAGTGTGTTCCACATTCTAAGCAGATGGAAATGATGCCTCTATCCTGATCAAGTTACAGAATTTAGAAGCTCTGTTGAGCTGGTCCATATCATATTTCCCAGAAATTGCAAGAGAGTAACATGGTTGGACTATAAATCAAGAGACAGTATCCAATCATCTATATTACCAGCTAAGCAGGTTAGGTTAAAATCAGACAATCCCAAATGCATACATAACATCAATCATTCTTCAGTGAAATGTAAACTTTTTTGAACTATGATTTGAAGATCAGAATAGTTTGTGAGAGTTAGTGCCTCATGCCAAGTCCATACAGTAGAAATATCAAAAAATGATTAATTCCTAAAGTGAAATTGGGTCATTGGAGGTGCAATTTATTTTATGGAGCAGTCTTTTCACGTTTTGCAACTGGAATAAGCACAAGGTTTCAATCATGTACAAAGTAATTGGTGGTTGCAACTCATTCCTACAGGTTGAAGGGGCTAATCCTTGACTTTTGATTGCACTTCATTTTCAGGTTTTTGAGAGGGGGAGGGAGGGAAGGGAGCAAGTCAAAGATTCCCTTTGTGAGTCTGTTCATCAGAAATGACCCAGTTCAATATAATGTGAAGTGGTGAGGGTGTTTTGGCTTTCTGTGCCTGTTCCATCTGTAGCTGGTGACCCAAGATAAAGAGCATGTTGCGATGGGAGTGTGCTGTCAATAGAGATGTTATAATTGATATTTAATTGGATGAGGCAAAAACAATAGCTGCAGATGCTGGAAACCAGAGTCTAGATTAGAGTGGTGCTTGAAAAGCACAGCAGTTCAGGCAGCATCCGAGGAGCAGTAAAATTGACGTTTCGGCAAAAGCCGTTCATCAGGAATAGGCTATTAATTCCTGATGAAGGGCTTTTGCCCGAAATGTCGATTTTACTGCTCCTCGGATGCTGCCTGAACTGCTGTGCTTTTCTAGCACCAATCTAATCTAGACATTTAATTGGATGATATTTTGTTTTGTTTATGATTTTGGTGTTTATTCCTTGTGTCCCTGAAAAAAAAGACTGTTTTTTTAATCATTCATGGGCATCATGACATGGCTTAGTGAACCACATTGCTGTGGGTCTGGGGTCACATGTCGGGCCAGATCAGGTAAGCAGTGACTTCTCCACCTCCTGATGCTGTCTGTCTTACTGTGTTCCTCCAGCCTCCTGCTTGTCCACTTTAGACCAAGTAAGGATGGTAGATTTCCTTGCTGAAAGGACACTGAGAACTAAATGAGTTTTTAAAGCAATGGTTACATAGACTTATTAGAAAAACACTGTCTTTTATTTCCCAGTTTTGATTGAGTTTAAATTTCACTATCTGCAAAGGTGAATATTTGAACGTATGGCTAGACTTTTGAATTACTGGCCTAGTGATATAACCATGATGCCACCACTTTATTTTTCTCACACTGCTTCTGGACAACTTAGTTTGTTCCTCATTGCTCAAATTAGAAGTGCATCGACAACAGCTGAAGGAGAACAGCGAGCTGTGAATGGAGGAGAAGTGAACAGTGTATGCCAGTGATGACAGGGAATTAGAATTAGAACTAGGGCGAGAATTAGAATTGGAATTAGATTTAGAATTAGAATTAGAACTAGTGATAACATTAGAATTAGAATTACAATTACAACTACAATTAGAAATAGAATGAGAGTTAGAATTAGAATTAGAATTAGAATTAGAAATAGAACTAGAAATAGAATTAGAAACAGAAATAGACATAGAATTAGGAATGGAATTAGAATTAGAATTATGAATCAAAATAGAATTAGAAATAGAATTAGAAATGGAATTAGAATTAGCTTTGTAGTCACATGTACTCACAAGTCACCACTTACAGCAGCATCTTAGGTACAAAGGTACCCAGGTACAGATGCTTCATTACAAATCCTTAGGGAAAAAGGCATTAGGAAGAAAGAGGAATACAATGTCTAGCATTACAGATCATAGGAATAAATTAGAAAAGTAAAGAAATAAAAATTCAGAATAATGCTCTTTCTAACCCAATCCACACCAGCACCTAGCCTCTCATCCATGCGGGACCTTGATCCAGACTATGGGAGGCTTCAGCTGGAGGCTCTTGAGGCCAGTAGACTGCTCTAGAATCATCTTGAGGATGGAAGTCCATGCAGTGGCCACACTGGGCCAAGAGACCACCACACTGGTCAGCTGCTGAGAGACTGCCAGTGAGACCAAGTGCTTGAGGGCCACCTGATTTGATGCGATTTGATTTATTGTAGTCACATGTACCTAAGTACAGGGCAAAGCTTTGTTTTATGAATAGTACAGGCAGATCATAGCAAGCAAGGACATACAAATCATAGGGTGCTTAGACAGAGTGAGGTACACAAGGTTACAGCTGCGCAGGACATGCACAAAATCAAGATCAACATTAACTTTGAAGTTAGAGAGGTCCATTCAGCAGGGAAGAAGCTATTCTTGAACCTGTAAGCACAGGTCTTTAAGCTTCTGTATCTTGTGTATCCATACTATATTCCTGCAATCATAGCATATATGCTGCCCCTTTCACATTTCACTTCAGCTCTGATTAAGAGTCATCGAGACTCAAAACATAAACCTACTTTGTCTCCATGGATGGTGATCTCCTGCATTTGTTGTTTTCTGTTCAGATTCCAGCCTCAATAGCAATTTTGTCCTATCTTCTGATTCTTCTGCCTAATGGAAGAGGTTGTAGGAGATCATTTCTGGGATGGGATGGATCTTTTGATGATGTTGACAGCCTTTCCATAGCAACAAGAAGTCTAAATGGAGTCCATGGATGGAAGATTGGCTTCTGAAATGTTCTGGGCTGTGCTCACAGCGTTTGTGTGGGCCGGGTTTGGAATTTGTGCTGATCTGTTCCTGCAATGGGGATCAGCCTTTAGACAAGGATGGGTTTGGAGGCCAGCATTCCCCAGGAGTGGGAAATCTGCCAGCCCATTCTGCGATCTGTGGGCAGTGGCGGAGTGTATGTGTTGTGGGCGGAGGTGGCTACATGAGGGTTGTGGAGTAAGATGGGTGTGAGAGGAGTGTTATCAGAGCAGAATGGTGCTACCAAGAGGGTTGTGGAGGACAATAGGGACAGCAAAGGAGCTGTGCACGGAGAAGGGAGCTGAAAAGGAAAGCGAACAGTTTTGGATCCATCATTACTAACCAGGATCTGAGAAAATCATAGAATCCCTACAGTATGGGAGCAGGCCATTCAGCCTGTCAAATCCATACTAGCCCTCCAAAGAGCAACCTACCCAGACTCATCCCCCACTCTGTATTTCCCATGGTTAATCCACCTAATCTATACATCCCTTGACACCATGGGAAATTTATCATTGTCAAACCACCTAACTTGCATATCTGTGGGCATGAAACCAGAGCAAACCCACAGGGATGTGCAAACTCCACACAGACAGTCACCTGAGGGTGGAATTGAACCTGGGTCCCTGGCGCTGTGAGGCAGCAGCTAACCACTGAGCCACATCACCTCAAGCTTCAAATACTGAGATGATGAATTCCTGACAAATGTACACGGAATGTCTAGTTTAAGACTGGATAAATTCAGCTGTACTCCAGTTAGAAAAAATATGTATCATATCCTATTGTCATGAATTGTGTTTTGGTAGTTAAACTAAATCATGGTAGTATTCTGTGATGCATTGCAAGGAGTAGTAACTGCTTCGTTAAAATGTTCCAGATTTGTTTATGGGATAAATCGTTCACTAAACGTTATGTGATTTTTACATTAGTATTAATTTTGGAATTCAGATTTCAGAGTAGATGCAGGTGGGTGCTGTTTGCTTCTGTGATGCCATTTCTTTGCAAGAAGAAATAAGGTCAGAAAGCCCTTCTGGAACAGTGACTTAATCCGTGTTTGTTAGAGAGCAAGTGACTGCAAATCCTTTCAATGTTAAGGAAAGGTTGTGTATACGGTTAGGTTTATGAGAGGTAGATATGTAAGGCTTGGCTTTCAATTCAGAAGGATCTCTGATAAGCAAGATCTTTCAATTCATTTTAATTCAGAAAGCATCAGAGTTGAGTGCAGAATGAAGTTTAGTTTCTCATTTGGAAAGTTTCCATCAGCAAGGATCATAACAAAACCTTATTAATCTGTTGAAATTGTGGTTAGGGTGATGGTTTTTAGCATTTAGAGATTTGTGCCATTATTCCAAGAAAAGGATTTTGTATGGATTTTTTTTTAATAGAGTCCCTACTGTGTGGAAATGGGCCCTTTTGTGTCCACACCAACACTCCAAAGAGTAAACCATCCCCCCTACCTTATATTTACTCCTCATTAACATACCTTACCTCCATGTCCTTAAACACTATGGGTGATTTAGCATGGCTAATTCACCTATCCTGCACATCTTTGGACTGTGGGGGGAAACCCACGCTGACATAGGGAGAATGTACAAACTCCACACAGACAGTCACCCAAGGCTAGAATTGAACCCAGAGCCCTACTGCTGTGAAGTAGCAGTGCTAACCGCTGAGCCACCATGCTGCCCCAAAGGAAAGGTACAGAACAAAGCACTGTTATACAGGAAAGCTGTGAAAGGGGAAAAGAGTACCAGAGGATGGTTTTGATCCATCAAACCCTGAGTTATGAGCCCAGCACACTCCCACTGTGGCACTCAGCCACGGATTGCTCTGTTGCTAACTTATGCCTGTTGTCTTGTACCAACTTTAAAAATTAATGTGATATCTATGAAATGAATGCTTTCCTTGTGTGGTGTAGTTTTGTGGAGAAAGTGAGGTCTGCAGATGCTGGAGATCAGAGCTGAAAATGTGTTGCTGGAAAAGCGCAGCAGGTCAGGCAGCATCCAGGGAACAGGAGAATCGACGTTTCGGGCATAAGCCCTTCTTCAGGAATGAGGAAAGTTTGTCCAGCAGGCTAAGATAAAAGGTAGGGAGGAGGGACTTGGGGGAGGGCGTCGGAAATGTGAGAGGTGGAAAGAGGTCAAGGTGAGGGTGAAATGTCAGACTGGGGTGGAGAGGTCGGGAAGAAGATTGCAGGTTAGGAAGGCGGTGCTGAATTCGATGGATTTGACTGAGACAAGGTGGGGGGAGGGGAAATGAGGAAACTGGTGAAATCCGAGTTCATCCCTTGTGGTTGGAGGGTTCCTAGCCGGAAGATGAGGCGCTCTTCCTCCAACCGTCGT
>NC_057724.1:74999960-75021009 GCF_004010195.1 Chiloscyllium plagiosum | reverse complement strand
CCTCCAACCACAAGGGATGAACTCGGATTTCACCAGTTTCCTCATTTCCCCTCCCCCCACCTTGTCTCAGTCAAATCCATCGAATTCAGCACCGCCTTCCTAACCTGCAATCTTCTTCCCGACCTCTCCACCCCAATCTGACCTTTCACCCTCACCTTGACCTCTTTCCACCTATCACATTTCCGACGCCCTCCCCCAAGTCCCTCCTCCCTACCTTTTATCTTAGCCTGCTGGTGTAGTTTTGTGTTTAATAAAGAGTTTATTATTGAAGGTATTGATAAATTACTCTAAGTTTTGCTTCTGCGCAAGTTCAAATGCTTGATCCAACAACACAAATACAGAAGGTGCTCCTACCATGCAACAACTTCAACATTTTGAGTGACTAAGAATTGCAAGTAGCCTCTAAAAATCAAATAAAAAGGAACCCTCCAGAAAATCTCAAAAGTTCTCAAAATACATTTTCGCTCCCGTATAAGACAATAAGATTTTTAAATATTAACCAATGAGACGGTGCCTTGTGCGTTTTGAACATGTATTACAATATAATTGGGTGGCAAGGTGGCGCAGTGGTTGGCACTGCTGCTATCATCCCCTAAAAGCAGTTTTGTTTACTTATCTCAAAACAGCTCCATGGATGCTGCCTGATCTGTTGTGATTTCCAGCATTTTTTTTGTTTTCAGTACACATTCCAGCATCTGCAATCATTTGCTCCTTCAATAAAATTATTAGACTCAAGGGAACATGAGTTCACTCCATGCAACCTGTCACCATAAATAATGCCAAACTACTCTCTCCATCTACAATATACCCAGGGTCATCTGCAGTCCTCATTTTTTCCTTCTCATGTACCTTCTGTAAGATGTGGTGTAAATTTTCAATTGAACCAGTTTCTTTTTTGTGTACTATTAGCTCTTGATTTCAATATCATTTCCTTGAAACCAGAAAAGCAGTTCTTGGAAAATGCATTATTTTGCACTGCAAAATATTTGCTCATTCCTGGGGCTAAACTTAAATTGTCGGTGTCCTGCTGTGTGATCTTTAATCCACAAACACACCTTCTGAGGCACACAATCAAGTTGAATCACATCCAGTGCATTCAAATAATGGCATGTTATTGTCAAGTAAAGAAGGACAGTGTTGTAGTTATGGAGTCATCGAGTTATACAACACGGAACCAGACCCTTTGGTCTAACCTGTCCATACCAATTAGATATCCAAAATTAATTTAATTCCATTTGCCAGCAGTTGGCCCACGTCTCTCTAAACTCTTCCTATTCAAATGCCCACCCAAATGCCTTTTAAATGTTGTATTTGTACCAGCCTCCACCCCCTCCTCTGACAGCTTATTCCATACATGCACCATCTTCAGCGAGAAAAGGTTGCCCCATTAAGTCCCCTTTATATCTTTCCCCTCTCACCTTAAACCTATGCCCTCTAGTTCTGGGCTCCCCTACTCTGGGAAGAAAGGCCCTATCTATTTACCCTATCCATACACCTCATGACTTTATAAACCTCTATGATGGTCACATCTCAGCCTCCTGGGAAAATAACCCCAGTCTATTCAGCCTCTTCCTATATCTCAAACCCTTCAATCCTGACAACATCCTCATAAATCTTTTCTGAATCTTTTCAAGTTTCAAGTGGGCGGCACAGTGGTTAGCACTGCTGTGTCACAGCGCTAGAGTCCTGGGTTCAATTCCCACCTGTGTGGAGTTTGGACATCCCCCCCAGTGTCTGCGTGGGTTTCCTCTGGATGCTCTGGTTTCCTCCCACAATCCAATAATGTGCAGGTTAGGTGAATTAGCCATGCTAAATTGTCCGTAGTGTTAGGTGAAGGGGTAAATGTAGGGGAATGGGTCTGGGTGGGTTTCGCTTCGGCGGGGTCGGTGTGGACTTGTTGGGCTGAAGGGCCTGTTTCCACACTGTAAGTAATCTAATCTAATCTTTCCTATAGCAGGGAGACTAGAATTGAACACAGCATTCCAAAATTGGCCAATCCAATGTCCTGCACAACCACAATATGATAACCCAACTCCTATATTCAATGTACTGACCAAAATAGGCTAGCTCAGTGGGCTGGATGGCAGGTTTGCAATGCAGCATGATGCCAACAGAATGAGTCATTTCCTGTACCCATTAGAGCTGCCATGAAGGTTCCAAATTCCCAATCTCACCCCTTGCCAGTGGCATGGTGATACCCAGGCTAATCCATGACAGAGTCATCTCACGAATTTCACAGCTATCCCCAGAGTCTATGGCAAACTTATTTGATTAAAAAAAATGTAGACTTTCATTCGTTGATATGAGCATCTGCCTTAAAGAAAGCAGTAAGAATTTATTCAGAATTCTGTTTTTTATCCTGACAGATCTGTGAGTTTTTGCAGTAATATCCTAACATAGGTTACTTTCTGTGAGATAAAGAACTGAGTAAGAGCTATGAGTGGGGTTACCATTGGATGAAAGCAAAACCTTACAAGGGAGGACTGTAAGGCATATTTTAGCAGCCATAAACCTTGAAGATTCTAAGAGCCCACATCAGCAGAATTGATGGGAGGGAAACCTTGTGCACCCTCAGGAATGTATCAGCCTAGAGAGCAGGCAAGACAGTATAAACATATTCCTGTAGACATGATAAGAAAAAGACCTAGGATGGAAGATCTCTGGGAGACAGTAAGGACTACAGAGGCTGAAAGTCAGAGTCAACAGATGTGAGCTGGAAGAGCACAGCAGGTCAGACACCATCCGAGGAGCAGGAAAGGCAACATTTTGGGTCAAAACCCCTTGTCAGAACCTGACAAAGGATTTCAGGTTGAAACATTGACTTTCCTTCTCCTCGGATGCTGTCTGACCTGCTGTGCTTTTCCAGCTTCACATCAATAGAAGATCTCTCTCTCTCTTTAGTTTATGAGAGTTAAACCCAAACAGTGTAAGGTTATTTGTTCACCAGGGTATATATGTTGATAGTTTTCTGCATGTGCCAGACAGAGCTGGCTGCAACCTGACAGTGTATCTTGAGGTAGCCTGATAGACTCTCTCTCTGGGATTGTTTGAATACACATCAAGTTAACTTGCATACCCAACTCTTCTCAATGTTGAAGATTGAATTTAATTAGTTTTATTGTCGCATATACTTAATATGAGTGCACTGAAAAGTTTATATATTGCCACTTACAACGCCATCTGAGGTGCAAAGGTATCTAAGCACAGCTTCTTTCGTTACTAGATCTTAGACAATAGAAAATAAAATGTCCAGCATTGCAGAAGTAAAAGTCCAGAACAGTGGTCTTCCAAGCCTTATCATGCTGGCACCCAGCCTCCAGTCCGCCCTAGCTCCTGACCACTCCAGGCTTTGCCTTGAGGATCTTGAGGGCTGAGAGGACACTATGTTGGGGGACCACCCTGGGAGGCAGCTACACCAGCAGGGAGGTCATGATTAATCACAACAGAGCTGAGATATGCTGCCTTTCAGTTTGCAAGTGCACAGAATGTTTGCAGTACAACTGTTTACAATCCAATTCCCTCCCACACTGTTCGGCAACAGTGAAAGCCTCAGAATTTACCCATTGTAATTCAGAGACTGCTGTCATTCTTTCCAAATGCAAATACCTCACACACTGCCCCCAGTAAAATTAGCCTTCTTTTACTTTCTGACAAACATCCTCTCAGGGGTACCTTCAGGCAGATCGCAGAGCAATGATCTCTTTCATTCACCTTGAATTTGAAGATCCACTCTCAAAACATAATAAGTTTTCAAACCTCACAATTATAACTTTGGGCCATTAAAATATCAATAAAGATGGCTTGAAATGCTTCATAACCCTTGATCTTGTCCAAATAACACTAACATATGGACAAAAGAGATAATGGAAAGAGCAACAGATTATAACCATTTAAAGGAGGTTTATAAAACAAAATCAACAGTTCACTTCAGTTGTCAAAATGGAAATTCAGCTAAGTTAATGTGTTTATTGTTCTGGGCTCAAAGCTGAGCCATGTATATTGAGAAAGTATGAGGGGCCATCGGGTGGACTAGGGAATGATTTGGCATTGGTTGGGCAAGAGATGGGATAGATAGTAAATGATTAGTTCACATCAGTTTTTACTACAGAGAAAGAAATGGTAGCCAGAGAACTCAGGGAAATAAATATTGATGTTTTGAAAACAATTCACATTACAGAAGAGGAAGTGCTGGAGGTCTTAGAAAATATAAAGGTGGTTAAATCTTCGGGACCTCACCTCGCGTATCCCGGGAGTTTGTGGGATGTTAGGGAGGAAATTGCAGGGTCCCTTGCAGAAATAATTGTAACATCTATAACTTGGGTGCAATGCTAGAGGACTGGAGAGTGGCTAATGTTGTGCTTTTGCTTAAGGAAGGATGTAAGGAGAAACCTGGGAATTGTAGACTGGTGAGTCTGATTTCGGCAGTGACTAAGTTGTTGAAGGTGATTCTGAAAGATAGGATTGATGTGTCTTTGGAGAGGCAAAGAATGATTAGGGACAGTCAGCATGACTTGGTGCAAAGGAAATTGTGTTTCACAAACTTGATTGAACTTTTTAAGGAAGTCATCAAGAAAATTGATGAGGGCAGAGCAATAGACATTGTTTACTTGGACTTTTGTAAAGCCCTTGAAAATGCTGATTAATTGATAAAGTTAGATAACATGGAATTCAGGTTGAGCTTGTCAATTGGATATAAAATTGACTTAATAGCAGGAGACAGAGAGTGATAGTGGAGGGTTGTTTTTCATGCTGGAAGCCTGGAATCAGCGGTGTTCCACAGGGATCGGTGCTTGGTCCACTTTTGTTAGTCAACACGTCAGTGGTTTAGATTAGAATATAGGAGACGTGGTTAATAAGTTTGCAGATGACACCAAAATTGGTGGAATAATGGGCAGTGAAGAAGGTCATCTAAGATTACAGAGATATATTCAATTAGGTCATGATAGATGGAGTTTAATTTCGATAAATGTGAAGTATTATATTTTGGTGAAACAAGGGCAGGACTTAGACAATTAATGGTATGGTCCTGATAGTGTTGTAGAACAGAGAGAGCTAGGGAGTCAGGTATATAGGGGTACTGTTGTAGAACAGAGAGGGCTAGGGAGTCAGGTATATAGAGGTAGTGTTGTAGAACAGAGAGAGCTAGGGATTCAGGTTCATAAGGGTAGTGTTGTGGAACAGAGCGAGATAGAGGTTCAGGTACATACAGGCAGTGTTGTAGAACAGAAAGCTGAAGGTTCAGGTTCATAGTGCTTTGAAGTTTGTGTCATATGTGAACAGGGAGGTTGAGAAGTCATTTAGGATGCTAGTCTTCATTCCTCAGGCCTTTGACAAAAGGAGTTGGGATGTTATGTGGAAGTTGTACAGAATGTTGGTGAGAGCTCTTCTGGAGTACTTGTCCAGTTCTGGTTGTCCTTCTATAGGAAGGATATTACTAAGCTGAAGAGAGTTCAGAAAAGATTTACCAGGATGTTATCAGAAATGGAGGGTTTCGGTTATAAGGAGAAGCTGGGGAAATCTGGGACTTTTTCACTGGACCATAAGAGGTTGAGATTTATAAAATAATGAGGGCCATAGATGAGGTGAATAGCAGGCATCTTTTCTGTAGAATGGGTGATTTCAAGCCAGAAGTTATATTTTTAAGATGAGAGGAGAAAGACAAGAAGGGCAACTTTTTTACACAGACAATGGTCATACATTAATGATCGAGATGGAGGAACTGACGGCATTCTGGCTAAGTTTTGCAGATGATACAAAGACAGACAGAGGGACAGCTAGCATTGAGGAGGCAGGGAGGCTGCAGAAGGATGTAGACAGGTTTAGGATGGTAGGCAAAGAAATGGCAGATGGAGTACAATGTGGGAAAGTGTGAGGTCATGCACTTTGGTAGGAAGAATAGAGGCATGGACTATTTTCTAAATGGGGAGAAAATTCAGAAATCTAAAGTGCAAAGAGACTTGGGAATTATAGTCCAAGATTCTCTCAAGATAAACTTGCAGGTTGAGTCAGTAGCTGGGGAGGCAAATGCAATGTTGGCATTTATTTTGAGAGCACTTAAAATAAAAGCAGGGATATATTCTGAGGCTCAATAAGGTTCTGGTCAGACCATATGTGGATTATTGTGCATGGTTTTGGGCCCTGTATCTCAGTAAGGATATACTGGCCCTAGAATATGTTCAGAGGATGCTCACAAAATTGGTTCCAGGACTGAAAAGCTTAATGTATGAGGAACATTTGAGGACTCTTGAGACTACACATGATGGAGTTTAGAAGGAGAAGGGGGGATCTAATTGGAACTTGCAGAATACTGAATGGCCTGGACAGAGTAGATGTTGGGAAGATGTTTCCATTGGTAGGAGAGATTAGGATCTGAGGGCATTGTCTTAGAATAAAAGGAAGACCTTTTAGAACAAAGATAAGGAGAAGCTTCTTCAGCTAGAGAGTGGTGAATCTATGGAATTCACTGCCACTGAAGGCAATGGAGGCCAGGTCATTGAGTATATTTAAGACTGAGATAGATAGGTTCTTGATTATCAAGGGGATCAAGGGTTATATGGAGAAAGCAGGACAATGGGGTTGAGAAACGTATCAGCCATGACTGAATGGCGGAGCTGACTCAATGGGCTGAATGGCCTAATTTCTGCTCCTCTGTGTTATGGTCTTATGATCTTACGTATGGAATGAATTTTTAGTGGAAGTGATGGATGCAACTACAGTCAAAACATTTAAAAGACATTTGGTTAAATTCATGAATAAGAAATATTTGGAGGGCTATGGTCCAAGCACAAGGCATGTAGGACTAGTTTAATTTGGGATTATGGTTAGTATGAACTGATTGGACTGAAGGGCCCATTTCCATGCTGTGTTACTCTATGACTTTGTACAGAACAATGAGTTCATTAAAAAGCCAAGATCCTTTTTACAACTTAACTGTTAGCTATTTCAATATCATTCATGAAGAGCGCATATTTTCCTTCCTCATTCCCAGTTCTAATATTTTAACCAATGTATACAAAGATTGTACATTCTCTTAAAGTCACTCCAGGGTATCTTTTTTTTAATTTAAATGCGCATGGGAAAATCCTGATGGGCATGAGTTGACAAAGGGATTACAAGATGCTGTGGGGATGAAGGTGGATGGACAGAGGACATAACTTGAAATTGATTTGGAATTGGGCAGTCATGAGGACATGAAATTCAGATAGAGGCAGGAATAAGTTTCTTTTAATCTCACTTGTTCCTGTATCTGTACCAAAGTATGCAAATCTTCGAAGGATCTCTAATCCATGAGTCATAGAAAAACTGGCCATCCCAATGAAAATTTTCAATAGCTCTGGAGTCCAACTGCAGAAATCCCTGCCAAAATGAGGTTCTAAATCTACCTCTTGTTATGTAATATCTCAGGTTTGTATTTAGCAGATCTTTCAGAAATGTTATGATGATATCATCTATGTATCATAGCTTGTGTCTTGAAGGTATGAAAAATCTCAGTTTCCATCTTATTGGGAGTCACTTGAAGCATGAAACACTGATGGAAGCAAGCAACTGTTTGTGACCAGATACCTGAATGTTAACGTAGACACTGTCGTGTCTGTGTGACAGTAATAGAACTACATCTCAGTCACTGTGGTACACTTCTGTTGAACGCTTCAACACCATAATACTGTGATGATGCTGTCTCTTTAAAAAAGTTATTTTATCCTTTTCCTTGAAAAGAGGTCAAAAAAGGCAGAGGTACTGAAGAGTCTAGTTTAACAATGGAAGGAGAGATGCCAGTCCTCCCAATTCAGGTTTTTTTTTAGTTTGTTTTAGATGTAACAGTCACAAGATGTGAGAATCCAGGAGAGTTGCAATCTTCAGTAAAGGATTCCTCTGACTTTTTTCTGAAATCTCTCTGGATGTTGTTCCCACCTACCTGTAAGAATCTGTGTTTGATTTTATTTTGTTTTCATGTATTGGAACAGTTAATTAGTAATAGTGACTTTATCGGGTCGGTTAATTTTTCCAGTCGTTAAGTTATTCCAAATTCCATTTTCTTTTGTTCATGTTTCAACTATAGTGTGAAAATAAATTCTGTTTTGCGGAAAGCTCGGTGGTTTGACCAATTGCATCACATCTGGAACATCCACTTCACATCCACCATTAAAATAAGAAAATGTTAGGGATTAGGCTACCTTCTTAAAATGTTTTGAGGAGGGATCTGACTTGGGCCATAACAATTATCCATGTCCAATTCAATGTTATATTAGTCATTAGCGCATCAAGAACAAATACCCTACTGGAGGCAAAGCCCACAACGCAGTGACAGTTCAAAATATGCATGTTACCTAGTATGATGATGAAGCATCTAAAAATGAACCTTCCAGCTCAGCGAGCAAGCATACAGCCAGAACCTCAGCCTGAGCTACAAATCTTTTCAAAACTCGCTATCAAAGTATAGACTCTGACAATAAAAGTGAAGCTGTCAAACTCACCATAGGGAAGACATTTATGCCAGAGAGGAAGCGAAACCAATTCCTTGTTATAAAGATGTGGGATATATCAATGATGCTGCAAGTGACTCAGTAGCACAATCAGTAATGACAAAAGGCATTTTTTTTAACAAACACATTCTGCAAGATGTCTGTCTAAATGACAGTGAAAAACTGCACAAGCAATCTTTTAGCATCAGTGACATTGTTATCCTGAGTATTTGTTCACATTCTAAATAATGACTTCCTTAATTGAGAAATCAATCTCCATATAAACATTATTGCAAAATATCTGTCAGCTATGACCCTATTAGTGCTTGCTGAGAAAGCAAACTGGGAAATTCCACTTCCTCAGCTTGAGGCTTGACACCTAGACCTGGGCTGGGAGGAGGGAATGAATTACCTGATATAAATTTACCAGGAGTGCTGAAATGAAAATTCTCAGTCATCCATGCATAAAGTTAAACGGCGATATGGAGATTGAAAAGCCCATCATTACCATCAGCGGATCAGTTAAATAAAGCCCAGAGCAAAATTCAGATCCAAACTCAAGGCTAAATTTCCAGGGATAATTTGTCTAATGCAGCTTGTTCACTCAGTGCACGTCCAGCTGCCATATCATGTGTAGCTATTCAAACCAACCCTTTCCTTGCCAGCCCTGTTCAGAGGGTAGCACTCTTTGGCTTTAAGGCAGAGGATCATATGTATGAGAAGCATGTCAGAAGCTTGTACACAAATCCAGGCTGACAATCCCCTGTGATACTGTAGGAGCTCTGCCCTAAATGAAATAAAATCTTCCAGATAAAACATTAAACTGTGACTCCATCTGTCCTATCAGGTAGATGTAAAGTGATGAATGAGACGACACCTCCCAAATCCAGCATCCCTGTATCTCAGCATGTCCTGACAACATGAACCCCATAAGACATCCAGTTTTCACATCATTTTTGGTTTTTTGAAAATGTACTGACAGATACAATACTTAAAATTAGTTGCTTCTTATCTCCTTTTATCTTGCCCAGTGCTTTTCAAACTCAACTGGACTTGCTATATAAACCTACAAGAGCAGGTCAGAGGCAAGGACAATTGCTGTGAGTAACTCACCTCCTGACTCTCCCAAAGCCTGCTCACCATCTAAAAGGCACAAGTCAGGAGTGTGGTGGAGTAGTCTGCACTTGCCTGGATGGGTGCAACTCTGATAACACTCAAAAAGATTAACACCATCCAGGACAAAGCACCCATCTAGCTAAATCACATCTACAAGCATCCACTCTCTCCACCACAGGAAATTAGTGATAGGATTACTTGCTGAATACAAGATACATGCAGAAATTCACCAAAGATCCTCCGGCAGCACCAGCCAAACCCAAGACCACTTCCATCCAGCAAGGCAAGGCCAGCAGATGTTTGGAAATACTACTGTCTGCAAGTTCCCTTTCAGTCTAGTCACCATCCCGACTTGGAAATATACCACGATTCCTTCACTGTCCCTGTCCCACCTCAATGGCATTGTGGATCTTTCGACACGAAATAGACCGCAGTGGTTCAAGAAGGCAGCTTACCACCACGTTGTCAAAGGCCAGCAAGGGGCAGGAAATCAATACTGGCCTATCCAAGGACACCCCATCCCATGAGTGAATGAAAAAAATGTATAAAACTCCAGTGCTCACCCTGAGAGCTGACAACACGTGGTCCAACAAAATCAATAGATCAGCAGAGACTCGTTCCCAAGGCTGTAAGATTACGGAGGTATAATGCTGACTACACACAGTTTTCTCTGGGTCCTGCAGTGCTGGAATATTGGTATGATTACCTGATTATTAATCCAGAGACCAAGGTAATGTCCTACCATGACAGGTGGTAGAATAACAATAGCCATGAAACCATTGTCAATTGTAAAAACCCATCTGGCTCACTAATGCAGCTCTTACATGGTCTGGCCTACATGTGACTCCAGACCCACAGAGAGCTGATTGGCTCTTAATTGCTCTCTGGACAATCAATGCTGGCCCAGCCAGTGAATCCCCCCCATCCTGCTAAAATATCTTTCAAAAGTACTTTCTTGTTTTTAAGGGATTTTGGAGCATCCTGAAATTCTGAATGAGCATAGGAGGAGAGCAATTAAGCAGTGAGAAGAAGCAATTCAGTCTCTTGAACCCATTCTGCTATTTAACAAGATTGTGGCTGATCTTTCCTGCCTACTCCCCATCGTCTTTTGTCCCGCTTTTCATCAGAAACATATCTGTTTCTTTCTTTAGCCTGTTGATTGAATCTGCTTGCACTGCACTCTGGGGCATTGAGTTTCACAGAGCCACAACCCGCTGAGTGAAGTTGGGGAGACATGGTTGCTCAGTGATTAGCAATGCTGCCTCACAGCACCAGGGAACCAGGTTCAATTCCACCCTCGGGATGTATCACTACCTGGTATGGCAACTGTACCGTTCAAGATCGGAGATGGTTACAGAGAGTGGTGAACTCGGCCTGGACAATTACAAAGGCCCACCTCCCATCTGTAGAATCCATCTACCAGGCCCACTGTCAAGGAAAGGCCCCCAGCATTCTCAAAGATCCATCCCACCCTGGCAATGTTTTTCTACTTCTCCCATTGGGAAGAAGGTACAGAAGCCTGAACACACGCACCAACTGATTTCGGAACAGTTTCGACCCTACTGTTAGAATACTGAATGGACTCTCAAACTCTTAACATTGGCCTGTAGCTGCATTTTGGTTTTTGCCGCTGTTTACCTATCATTTACTATCCATTCTACTTAACTGTGTGATCTGCCTGTATTGCTCACAAGACAAAGCATTTTACTGTGCCTTGGTACACATGACAATAGATTCAATTCAATTCAATTCCAATTTTTGCATATATCAATGGCACACACATTGCTCACAAAGGGAAGAACTTAATCCAAGTGACGGGGCCTCATTTGCAAGCTTGTGTCAAGGTCATTTGTCACCTCATTTAGAAAAGGTTCATTGTATCAAACCCATATAAAGTGGTCAACGTGTGGCCTTGTCTCCAAGAGCAGGAAGAGGAAATCAGAACAATCAGAGGCTGCAGCAGTCCATGCCATATACCTTTACCAAGAGCAGTTGTAACTGGCTGCAAGAATGGCCCAGTGTCAGTGATGCTACAAGTCAACAGAGTACAGGGAGTCTGAGGAGTAGGTGGTGCAGGTTGCTGGGAGAGATGGACAAATTAAAAGTTTGAGGGTGGGTGCTAATAGTTGCAGGACACTTCCTAACAGAACTTTGCATTTCTAGCTCACTGTAGATAGCTCTGCTGACCTCCCCTTGAAGTCTAGGATAGTGGGCTGAAGCTCAGTTAAAGCCTGACAGCAGGTAAGGACCTGAACCAGTCCTTGAACCTTCCCACCTCAGATATAATTCAGGCACAAGCAGAAAGATGGCTGGCTTCCCAACTGCTTTTCATATAAATACCTTGGTGTCTCAGCACCTGCCTTGTGATAGAATGGGAAGTTTTATCCATAAAATTTAAATCATCCGAGTCCCTTTACGGTATCCATGCTGTTGGCTGTTCATCTCTATATCTGCAGGTTAGGTATTTTTTCACCATCACCTACTCCTGGTAGATCAATGACTATCATGCAATGATTATATTTGTCCTCTTTCGAAGTTATTAAATGCAAAATAGTGTGCATATTAACTTCTGCCTAAATTCTGCTTCACTTGTCAGTACTCACTCTACACGTCTTGGATAAACACATTTGCATTGGCAAGATAAAGCAAGATGTCTTCAATGCTTGGCTGAGGGTAGTGAGGTAGTTTCAAAACTTCACTGAGTACCTTTGGATCTACACAGCCTTGTGGTTTGCCATTTTCACTGCTATCTCACTGTTAATATAATCTGCAAAGAGTTGTCACTTTCTTGATTACGCCCACGTTTTTCAACTCCTCTATCTTGTCTCTCAGGCTGGATTTGAAGCCAGCCAAAACTCTCTTCCGAAGATGCCGAGTTGGCCTCAGACTTTCATCTACGTCAGAACCAGCAAGGAATCAGGAAGCCTGTGCAATTTGTCAGGATATATTCAGCAGTCACTGATTTGATGTCAGACAGTGCAAATCCTTTCCAACAAGGATCCCCAATGATTCAGCTGCAATAAATGGAATTTGTTTCGTACCCACTATCTAGGACAGTAAATCTTTATTCTTCCCATTGTGTTGGACTGTCAGTTTAATTAATTCATCAAAAGTGAGCATTATTCCATCACAAATCAGTGCAGGACTTGTAAACTCAATGGTAAGGTCCTGGGGTGTGTTGCTGAACAAAGAGTGCAAGTTCATAGCTCCTTGAAAGTGGAGTCATTGGTAGCTAGGATCGTGAAGAAGGTGTTTTGTATGTTTTCCTTTATTGATCAGTGCATTGACTGTAAGAGTTCGGAGGTCGTGTTGTGGTTGTACAGGACAATGGTTAGGCCTGTTTTGGAGTACTGTATTCAATTCTGGTCTCCCTGCTAAAAGAGAGATTTTGTGAAACTTGGAAGAGTTCAGAAAAAGAATTAGAAGGATGTTGCCAGATTTAGAGGATTTGAGCTACAGGGAGATGCTGAATAGGATGGGATTATTTTCCCTGAAGAGTTGAAGGCTGAGGGGTGTCTCTATAGAGGTTTATAAAATCATGAGGGGCATCGATAGCGTGAATAGACAAAATCTTTTCCCTGGGATGGGGGAGTCCAGAACCTAGAGGGCATAGGTTTAGGGTGAGAGGGGAAAGATATAAAAGAGACCTAAGGGGCAGCTTTTTCACACAAAGGGTGGTGCGTGTATGGAATGAGCTGCCTGAGGAAGTGGTGTAGGCTGGTACAATTACATTTATAAGGCATCTGGATGGGTACATGAATAGGAAGAGTTTAGAGAGATATGAACCAAATGCTGGCACATGGGACTAGATTAATTTAGGATATCTGGTTGGCATGGATGAATTGGACCAAAGGGTCTGTTTATGTGCTGTACATGTCCATGACTCAGAGCCTAACTTAAGATTTGATGACTTCATTTGCAGGTCACCCTCAATACAACTTCACGTAAGCCTGTAAATGTGAGGATTCACATGGTATGCACTTTTGCATTAATTTGATGCTTTCCTTTGGTCATCATTTTAACAGTAACAATCTTTGAATGTTGATGTTGCCAGCTTCTTCTAGATAATAGGGTGATTTGTCAGAATCATCATCTGACATCTCTCCAGCAAATATCTTTCTCTTCTCCCAGCAGATGTGTTCTCACACTCCGATTGCATGAGATTGAAGTGATCCTATCTGATTGGAGACATGCACACCATTCCTGGACAGAATTCAGAGGCAGCCACAAGTTCTGTGGGGTGCCTTGATGGGCTGGTTAAGAAGTGCCCCTCAGTTCTCTGGGACTTAATCCCAGATGTTTTGATGAACATTAGTACCTCTTACCCTCAGTGTTCACAGCATTGTACCTTCTACATACTTCCCCATCCATGCTAAATTATGGCTCTCTAATGATGTCATTTGGCTCTCTATAACCTCCATGCTAATCCATAATATCAGAGGAATGTAACCCTGATAAGTGTGGGTGATGCACTTTTGAAGAATATGTAATGAATAACAGGACAGTAGAAAGCTTGGAGGAACAAAGGGATTGTTGAATACTTGTCTGCAAATCTCTGAAGGCAGCAGCTCAGGGTAATAAGATGTTTAAGATGGCACATGGTAGACTCAACTTTATAAGTCAAGGCACAGATTATAAAAGCAGAGAGAGATCATGTTGGAGTTATATAAGACTTTGATCAGGCCACAGCTGAACTGGTGTTTGCAGTTTTGGTCATTGCACTGTGCAAAGGAAGTGATTGCACTGAGAGGGTGCAGAGATGATTCACCTGAGATGTTGCCTGAGGTATAGCCATGAGGACAGGATGGATTAGCTCGTGTTGTTGTCTTTAGCTCAGGGAAAATTGGTATGTGATATGTTAGAAATGCATAAGGTTATCAAGGGCATGGGTACGGTGGGTAGAAAGCATCTATTCCCTCTAGTTGAAGGGTGAATAGCAAAGGGGTATAATTTTAATGAGAAAGGCAGGAGGTTTAATATCCTGGAATGTGTGGAAACATTCCTTCATCTGGAGGTTGTGGAAGCCAGGAAGCACTGCCAGGATGGATAGTCAAGGCAGGAAACCTCACAACCTTTAAAGAGTACTTGGATGAGCAATTGAAGTGTCCTGATATTCAGGGCTTTGGGTCCAGGGCAGGAAGTGGAATTAATATAGTTTCAGAGTAGGTTTATGTTGGTGCAGACTCAATGACCAAAGAGCCTTTTCACAGTGTATGAATCATAGAATCCTTACAGTGTGGAAGCAGGCCATTTGGCCCATCGAGTCAACGCTAACCCTCTGAAGAGCATCCCAACCAGACACACTGCCTACCCCATCCCTGTAACCTTACATTTCCCATGGCTGACCCATCTAAACCACCCAGCCCTCGACACTATGGGCATTTTAGCATGGTGAATCCAGCCTAACCTGCACGTCTTTAGACTGTGGGAGAAAAACAGAGGACCCTGGAGGAAACTCATGAAAGCATGGGGAGAATGTACAAACTCCACACAGACAGTCGCTCGAGAGTGGCATTGAATCAGGTCCCTGGCACAGTGAGGCAGCAGTGCTAACCACTGAGCCACCATGATTCTAGGAAGAAAACAATTATTTGCAAGACTTGCCACATCAATTTGCTGCTTCAATTTAAGAGCCATAAAGAGAGATTTTTTGATGCTTGGAAATATTGGATTTAGAACCTTGAAGGAAAATATATCACAGAATCTGAATGTGCTAGATTTTTCATCATCAGTAATGGGGTATTTCAAGGAAGTCTCAACCAGAATGAAGAGAGGGGAACCTGCAGATGGACACCGAGAAGGTTTTCCACAAGATATTTTACAAAAGGTTCAATCAGAAGTTAAGAGCCCACAGATAGAGAATTGGCTAACAGGTAGGAACAAATAAAATCACAGAGTCATAGAGATGGACAGCATGAAAACAGACCCTTTGGTCCAACCTGTCCATACCAACCAGATATCCCAACCCAATCTAGTCCCACCTGCCAGCACCCGGCCCATATCCCTCCAAACCCTTCCTATTCATATATCCATCTAAATGTCTCTTAAATGTTACAGTTGTACCAGCCTCCACCACATCCTCTGGCAGTCATTCCATATACATACCACCCTCTGCATGAAAAAGTTGCCCCTTAGGTCTCTTTTATATCTTTCCCCCTCATCTTAAACCTATGCCCTCTAGTTCTGGACTCCCCGACCCCAGGGAAAAGACTTTGTCTATTTATCCTATCCATGCCCCTCATGATTTTGTAAACCTCTATTAGGTCACCCCTCAGCCTTTGACACTCCAGTGAAAACAACCCCAGCCTATTCAACCATTCCCTATAGCTCAAATCCTCCAACCTAGGCAACATCCTTGTCAATCTTTTCTGAACTCTTGCAAGTTTCACAACATCTTTCCGTTAGGAAGGAGACCAGAATTGCACGCAATATTCCAACAGTGGCCTTACCAATGTCCTCTTCAGCCGCAACATGACCTCCCAACTCCTGTACTCAATACTCTGACCCATAAAAGAAAGCATACCAAATGCCTTCTTCACTATCCTATCTACCTGCGACTCCACTTTCAAGGAGCTATAAATCTGCACTCCAAGGTCTCTTTGTCCAGCAACACTTCCCAGGACCTTACCATTAAGTGTATAAGTCCTGCCTTGATTGCCCTTTCCCAAAATGTAGCACCTCGCATTTATATAAATTAAACTCCATCTGCCACTTCTCAGCCCATTGGCCCATCTAATCAAGATCCCATAGTAATCTGAGGTAACCTTCTTAGCTGTCCACTACACTTCCAATTTTGATGTCATCTGCAAACTTACTAACGGTACCTCTTATGCTTATGTAAATAATGAAAAGTAGTGGACCCAGCACTAATCCTTGTGGCACTCCACTGGTCACAGGCCTCCAGACTGAAAAACAACCCTCCACTCACACCCTCTATCTTCTACCTTTGAGCCAGTTCAGTATCCAACTGGCTAGTTCTCCCTGTATTCCACGAGATCTAACCTTGCTAACCAATCTCCCATGGGGAGCATTGTCGAACGCCTTACTGGAGTCCATATAGATCACATCTACCGCTCTTCTCTCATCAATCCTCTTTGTTACCTCTTCAAAAAAACTCAATCAAGTTTATGAGACATGATTTCCCATACATGTACATCCTGTCCCTCAGGATTCCCTCCAACAACTTGCCCATCACCGACATCAGGCTCATTGGTCTATAGTTCCCTGGCTGGTCCTTACCACCCTTCTTAAACAGTGGCATCATGTTAGCCAACCTCCAGTCTTCTGGAACCTCACCTGTGACTATCAATGATATAAATACCTCAGAGAGGCCCAGCAATCACTTCCCTAGGTTCCCACAGAGTTCTAAGGGACACCTGATCAGGTCCAGGGGATTTATCCACTTTTATGCATTTCAAGACATCCAGTACTTCCTCCTGTGTAATATGGACATTTTTCAAGTTGTCACATCTATTTCCCTACATTCTATATCTTACAGTAAATACTGGTGCAAAACCCCGATCTCCTGGGGTTCGTTTTCAGGTCGGTAACCTATGACCAGTGGGATTCCACAAGGATCATAACTGTTTACAATATTTATTAATGACTTGGACGATGAAAGCAAATGTATTGTGGTGAAATTTGCACATGACACAAAGGTAGGTGGAAAGACAGGTTGCGAGAAATTCATTTTGGAACTGGGTATGACTTAAATGGAGAAAAACAGCACAATGCTGCAATGCAAAGGGACTTGGGACCACATGTGTACAAGACACAGAAAGCTAGCACACAGGTACAGCAGATATTCAGGAAGACTAAAGGAATGTTAGCCTGTATTTCAAGGGCGATTGGAGTATAAGAGTAGGGAAGTCTTACTGCAACTGTCCAAGGTGCTGCTAAGACCACATCTGGAGTACTGTGAGAAGTTTGGATCCCCTTATTTGAGAAATGATATTATTTCATTGAATACAGCTGAGGGAAGGTTCATTAGGATCATCCCTGGTGTGGAGGAATTGTCTCTTGAACGAGCACTAAACCGGTTAGATTCTATTCATTGGAATTTGGAAGAATGAGAGGTGATTTAGGTTAGATTCCCTACAGTGTGGAAACAGGCCCTCCAGCCCAACCAATCCACGCTGACCCTCCGAAGATTAACCCACCCTGACCCATTTCCCTCTGACTAATGCACCTATAAATATGGGCAATTTCCTGTGGCCAATTCACCTGACCCACACATCTTTGGACTGTGGGAGGAAACCAGAGCATCCGGAGGAAACGAGGAGAACGAGCAAACTCCGCACAGACAGTCGCCCGAGGCTGGAATCGAACCTGGGACCCTGGTGCTGTGAGACAGCAGTGTTAACCACTGAGCCACCATGCCACCCCAAATTTCATTGAAACATGTAAAGGAATTGTAAGGGGCTTGAAACAGTCAATGCTGAGAGGAAGTTTCCCCTCATGAGAGAATCTCGGGTCAGAGGCATAGTCACAGAATAAAGGGACATCAATTTAAGAATGAGGTGTGGAGGAATTCCTTCTCTCAGAGGGTTGTGAGTCTTTGGAACTCCTTGCCACAGAGAGCTGTGAGGTCGAGGCCATGCTTATATTTAAGGCTGAGAGAGATAGATTCTTGATCGGCCAGGGAATCAAGGGTTATGGGGAAAATTAGCTTAGCTTTATTATCACATGTACTCAAATGGGTACAGTGAAAAGATTATAAGTTGCCACTTACAGTCCCATCTTAGGTACGAAGGAACATAGGTATGGCTTCAGTTATAGGTCACTTACAGTGTAACAATATTACTAACACATAGCACCATCTTAAGCAGGGAGTACCTAGGTACAATCATTAGTTACAGAATAGAGAAATGAAGAAACAAAGTTTCATTACAGCTATACATGACCGTACGTCAGAGAAACAAAAAGCAAAGTTAAAAAGACAGACATCACAGTCTCTCTTCAAGGGCTCTCTGCAGCAGACCAGCACAGGGGCTTCCACGGGGTCTGACCACTAGCTACCCACACTCCGCGCTGGGTCACTGTCTGAACACTGCACTGGGTCACTGTCACCACACTCCACACTGGGTCACTCTCTGCACGCTCCGCACTGGGTCAGTCTCTCCACGCTCCGCACTGGGTCACTCTCTCCATGCTCCGCACTGGGTCACTGTCACTATGCTGCGCACTGTGTCACTCTCTCCACACTCTCCACATTCTCCACTGTCCCCACACTCAGCCTCCATGCTCCGCACTAGGTCACTGTCCCCATGCTCCGCACTGGGTCACTGTCTCCACACTGGGTCACTGTCTCCGCACTCCGCACTGGGTCACTGTCTTCGCACTCCACACTGGGTCACTGTCTTCGCACTCCACACTGGGTCACTGTCTCTGCACTGGGTCACTGTCCCCACGCTCCACACTGGGTAACTGTCTCCACACTGGATCACTGTCTCCACACTCTGCACGGGGTCACTGTTTCTGCACTGGGTCACTGTCTCCACACTGGGTCACTGTCTCCGCACTGGGTCAGTGTCTTCACTCGGCACTGGGTAACTGTCTCCGCACTATGCACTTGGTCACTGTCTCCACACTCTGCACTGGGTCCCTGTCTCCATTCTCCGCACTGGGTCATTGTCTCCATGCTCTGCACTGGGTCACTGTCTCCACAATCTGCACTGGGTCACTCTCTCCACAATCTGCACTGGGTCCCTGTCTCCATTCTCCGTATTGGGTCATTGTCTCCATGCTCTGCACTGGGTCACTGTCTCCACAATCTGCACTGGGTCACTCTCTCCACACTCTGCACTGGGTCCCTGTCTCCACTCTCCGCACTGGGTCACTGTCTCCACTCTCCGCACTGGGTCACTGTCTCTGCACTACACACTGGGTCACTGCCTCCATGCTACAAACTGGGTCACTCTCTCCACTCTCCTCACTGGGTCACTGTCTCCACGGTCCTCACTGGGTCATTGTCTCCACTCTATGCACTGGCTCACTGGCTCCAAGCTCTGCACTGGTCTGCTGCCTCCACATTCTGCACTGGGTCACTCTCTCCATGCTCAGCACTGGCTCACTGTCTCATCACTCCACACTGTGTCACTGTCTCCACACTACGCACTGGGTCACTGTCTCCACATTCCGCACTGGGACACTGGCTCCTCGCTACGCACTGGATCATTGTCTCCTTTGATTTTTTTCACTCTTTCATAGGATGGGGTGTCACTGACAAGATTAGTATTTGTTGTCTGTCTCTAATTTCTCTTGAGGCAAATGGTTCTGTAGGCTATTTCAGAGGGCAGTTCAGAGTTGTGAGATTTTGTCTTATGAGATATTGTGTTATCGGCTATCTTTATTAACTTACTCACCAGCTCGCTCTATTCATAAATACTGGGCTCCTGTTCATTCATTCATAACCCTTTACTAACCTGTTATTTACTATAACATGGTTTCATTTATTCATTCATAAAACCACAGTTCTGTAGTATCCAAATTTAGAAAGAACCCTTCCAAACCAAGTACAGAGGAAACTCAATTATCCAAATATCAATTATCCGAATTTCAGATTATCCGAAGATTATTTAAACGTCCCGCAAAAACGATACATCAAAGAGGTAAGTGCATTTGACCTACCTGTACAGAAAAAGCTGTGAAAATGCTATCAAAAACAAAGAAACAGAAGCAGCTCAACCATCAGCTACTGGATATTTTTCGCTAAGGTTTGTTACACAGCCCTTTGCAAAAATAAATGTTTTACGGTATTCCTATCACGGGCGGTTCATGACAATAATGGCAGAGAAAGTAAACGCATGCCGAGGCGGTGTTTCTGTCTTTCTATGGCGAGACTGAGTTCGCAGAAACTGACAGATGCTCTTGCGATGTTAGAAGCTGTTCAGGACCTTGCTTAATGCTGGGATTTGATATACAGTATTTATGTGATGGTAAGGGTTTAGTCCTTCTCAGTTTAATCTGTAATTTTCAGAATGCAAAGATTAGTTTGTTTAAATGGCAGACTCATTAAAAATATAGACTTATACAAATTCTCCAACAGCGTTAGATCAGTATGGCTTCCCTTGTTTAAGGTAAAATCGATTGTCTGAATACAGGGAAACCTTGATTGTCCGAATACCAATTATCTAAAGATTATCCGAAAGAGTTCTTGAGGTCCTGAGAGAAAAATTACATCAAAGAGGTGTTTCCAACAGTGATCGCATCTTTTGTTTACAGTGATTAAACAGGCACTGTCTCCAAATGACTGACCTCCCGCCCTCGCTCTCTCCCCACACTTTCCCTGGAGTTCTACAGAGGGGTGTACTCTAAACTTCCACCCTGCCCGCCCCACCACCCTTCCACAGATAATCTGACTACCATTGCCCTGTACAGGGCAGCAGTGGAACCTGTCAAACGGTTGCAGCAAAATGGTGTGTGTGTGTGTGTGTGTGTGTGTGTGTGTGTGTGTGTGTGTGTGTGTGTGT
>NC_057724.1:74982307-74999210 GCF_004010195.1 Chiloscyllium plagiosum | reverse complement strand
GCAGGGGAGGTGTTGGACAGTGGGGGTGGAGGGGTTGTTGGCCGGTGGAAGGGCGAGGTCGGGGGCAGGGTCTCGAGCGCCATGTTGTGCTGCTAGACCTGAATGGGAAACAGATTTTAAAAACTCCAAACCCCAGAGGAAAGGCATTTAATTGATTAACTGAATAATCGATTATCTGAACGAATGGGCTTTTGCCCGAAATGTCGATTTTCCTGCTCCTCGGATGCTGCCTGACCTGCTGTGCTTTTCCAGCACCACTCTAATCTAAACTCTGGTTTCCAGCATCTGCAGTCCTCACTTTTGCCTGCCTGAATGAAATAGTGCCCGTCCACATCATTCGGATAATCAAGGTTCCTCTATACTACATTTCCACACCTTATCACCCTTGCTATAAGCAGTGTTTACCTCTGAATAAGTGCAGCGTACAGAACAAAACCAGCCCCATCAAGTCTGCACAAAACATTATAATATTAATCAGCCCTTACCAATCATCTCCTGGACCTGAATAGACTAAGTACCTGTTAAATCCCTTTGAACTGGGCTATTATCCCTTTAAGTATTTCCATGAAATTGTATGAATGAGCGAAACTCATACTGGCAAATAGCAAATAATTCTCACAACCCAACTGCAGTAATCAGTTTAATATTTTTTTTGTTAAGTACAGGTACAATTTTTAACTTATTCAGAGCATATAGGCCTAGAATCTTTACTGATATTTACTAAATTGAAAGAAAAATGACTAACACCTCCTAATTATGCAAGCAAATTGGACAGACATCCCATCAGAAGTCACAGCCAGTACTTAGCATATGTTTCAACCCATCTCCTGTCTCCCATGTCAGAGACCCTTCAAACCTTTGTGTACGAGAGATAAAAAATGTAACACCATTGTAATGGAATTTTAATATATGTAAGAACTATGTACAAAGGGGTTCTTATATATATTAAAATTCCATTACAATGGTGTTACATTTGTACAAAGGGGTTCTTACATAGGGGTTCTTGCATATGGGGATTCCGTTTGCTGCCTTGAACTTGTGCTGTGATTGCTGTATAAAAGAGGCTATTTTCGCCACTCACTGATTCTGATCATTATTTGAACATGATCCCACAACTTGGCGTAGTCGGCAGGATCACTGGGAATACCGCCTAAAACAACCAGTCACTGACAGCTCTTTGAGTATAAGAAGATTCCTTCTTAGAAGTTGTGATCTAGTCCCTGAACGTGATCCTGAATCTTTCCTGAGATGACTGTTTTATTTCGGATTCTCCACCTCTAGATCTCAGATGGGCTAACTTAGTTTATGGCAGGGAATTGCCCAAGTGCCTGAATTAGGATGATCATGAGTGACCCTGGGAAACTGCCTCCAATGTCCAGAGGTGGGCTAGCCCCTCCTGACATAACTGAGGAAGAAAATCTTGAGGTACGGTTCTCATTAGGGAAGTCCCTAACCTAAATCAGGCAGCAGTGTGATATGTCCCAAGGACAACGTACCCTAGATGACATGAGATGGGTCTGGAGAAAAACCACCTGAAAGATAAATAAAGGCAGAAGTAAATGGTCCCTTGAGTTAATGGGACAAATTTGCCAGAGAAATGGAGTCATGTCCTGATTAGCCCATGATCGTGAAGAAACCCAACTTAAAGTGCAATTAAAAGTAATGTATGAGCAGCTGCAGAAAGAAAGATCCAAACAGGAAACAGCTCACCTTACAAATCAGGAGCTTGAAAAAGACAACAAGAAACTGAAGGATGAAGTAACAGTCCTGTTAATGTCTTCTCCGGTTCCCAAGCCCACACAGGTTTTGATCTCAACCAACCGGGACACCCAGGAAGGGATTTGGAAAAACATGGCTATTCCTCTTGGGAACCAGACAGACTATAGCAGTGAAAGCGATGAGGACTGTTAACCCCTGGTACCATTTTTACAATCACTTCAGACCAGGAAAGTAAAGACTGAATAAATGGTCAGGCAGAGATTAGAGGATGGCATTGAGGTGGATCCTCTGGTACTATAAACTGAAATGCACACTGTGCATGGACCTGCGACCCCTGAGAATATAAATAGATGGTCTAAAGAATTGCCTCACCCATGGAAGACATGGGAATGCCGAGACTGGTTAAGGGGAACATATACGCTCTATTCCTGGGACGGGGTACAGATTCTGAATGCTATTGTAATTAAAAGAGTAGACACCACCTCCATGAGGCAGTCAAAGTTGCTCTTGGAGAGTAGGAGCAAGAGCTACAAGCTGGCTGGACAGCAATAAAACATTGGTTACAAGGGTATAGCCCGTATAAGACCGTTTGGACAGAAGTCACAGCTTGCTGTCAGAAACTCACAGAAGAAATTCCAGAATATGAGGCAAGGTTGAGGATGACCTGCAAAGAATATGCAGGAGTCCCAAATGTGCAGGATTACCGGGAAATTGAAGGTTGTCATTATGGCCGGCTGAAGTCTGCTTTTGTGAATGGACTTAAACCTGAGCTCACTAACATGTTAAAGCTGACTAAAACAGATTGGAACCGGAGGGAGATTAATTACTGTGAATTGGTAGACTGAGCCCACCAGCTCAACAGAGATCTGTGTGCCCTCCAGGCAGGACAAATGAAAAAGACCCTCAATAGACCCAGGATGACCCCAGAAAAACTCCCAGGGATGTGTGACTTCTGTGGGAAGAAGGGCCATTGAGCTGGTGGGTGTTGGCAAAAAGGAAAAGGGAGAAGTCACCTACTTAGCAATGAGGGAGAGACCCCGGAAGCGGGGAGTAAGGCCAGTCTCCTAGAACAGATTAAAACTCTAACCATCCAACAGCCTGTTAGTGAAAATGGAACCCACCAATTTTACAGGAACACCTTCACCTTGTACCAAACAGGAAAAAGGGACTTTAGTGAAAACCCACAGTGCCTCTAACAACTCGGTGTGTCCCATGCGAAAGGCAAGTGGGGAATGGATAATAACTATAGATCACAGGCAAACTGGATGGAGTGTCAAAACATTCAGCACTGTCATAATATTGGGAAGCTACCCCTCAGAACGTATGCCCAGCCAACAGAATTATGGGCTCTGTCTGAAGCTTGCAGAACAGCACAAGATCAGTCTGTCACCTTTTACACATACTCCTGCTATATTGCAGACTGTCATCTTATTGTCTTACTGTCAGGTGACCAATGCTGTAAGTTCTGCTTCCTCACAGGTACCGGCTGTCTGGAAAGACTTGCCGGAGGGAGGGCACAACACCGTATCAGGAAAGTGGGTTCTTGTGGAAAAGACCCACAAGGAACCCTTACTTCTGATGTGGGAAGAACCATCTCAATGCTGTCAAGATCCAAAGAAAGGAGCCTGGATTCGCACCTCCCACATCAAGTCGGCATCTCACAATACAGCGGGACCAGAGACTGACTGAGCACCATGATGTTTGTTATTGTTATTTCAACTGTGCATATTTTCTTTTTGTAGAGTGTAGTTGTCAAACTGTTAAAAGTCTGTAAGCTAGGATAAGGATAGTGTGATTATCTTCTAGAGGTTTCAATAGAATCAAAAGGGGGGGGGCTGTGAGATATTGTGATATTGGCTATCTTTATTAACTCACTCACTAGCTTGTTATATTCATTAATACTGGTTTCCCATTTATTTATTCATAACCCTTTATAAAGGGGCGGTATGGTGGCTCACTGGTTAGCACTGCTGCCTCACAGCGCCAGAGACCCAGGTTTGATTCCAGCCTCAGGTGACTGTCTGCGTGGGTTTCCTCCGGGCGCTCTGGTTTCCTCCCACAGTCCAAAGATGTGCAGGTCAGGTGAATTAGCCATGCTAAATTGCCCATAGTGTTAGGTGCATTAGTCAGAGGGAAATGGATCTGGGTGGATTACTCTTCGGAGGGTCGGTGTGGACTGTTGGGCCGAAGGGCCTGTTTCCACACCATTGGGGAAGCTAATCTAATTTAACCCATTATTTACTATAACACAGTTTCATTCATTCATTCATAAAAGCGCAGTTCTGTCGTATCCAAATTTAAAAACAACCCTTTCAAACCCATTACTGCATTTCCACACATTATCAGCCCTTGCTACAAACAATGTTTACCATTGAATACCTTTTAACTGGATCATTATTCCTTTAAGCATTTCCATGAAATTGAATGAATGAATGAATGAAACCGTGTTATAGCAAATAATGGGTTAGTAAGGGTTATGAATGAATGAACGGGAACCCGACATTAATGAATATAGAAAGCTGATGAGTGAATTAACAAAGATAGCCGACAACACAGTATCTCACAGAATCAACCATTTTACTGTGGTTCTGGAGTCACATGGAGGCCAAACCAGATAAGGACAGCAGGTTTGCTTCCCCAAAGGACAATAGTGAACCAAATGGGTTTTTTAAAGTAATTAGTGACAGTTGTCCTGTTTGCCATGGCTGAGATGAGCTTCATCTTGCAGAGCTTGCATTATTATTATGCATAGGATGGGCTGAAATTGGCCAGGCTGCTCTTAGGTTGTGCAGCACTTTTTGATGTCTGGCAGTCACAAAAGGTGCTAGATATAGAAACAGAAGTTAAGAGCCATAGGCCCTTAACCTGGTCTACCATTCAACATGATCATAACTGATCCTCCCACTCAGTACCCTGTTCCCAATCACCTCGCTCTTTGATTCCCTGAATCCTAAGAACAATAGCTATCTCCTCCTTGAAAAATATTTAATGTTTTGGTGTGAACCACTTTCTGTGGCAAAGAATTCCACAGGCCCCCCACGCTCCAGCTGAAGCGATTTCTCCAGAAATTGCTTTCTGTTGAGTAGGTTTTCACACAATCATATATTTTTTTTGTCCTGAGTTCTAAATGTAACATTTTCGAGGTTCCTACATCAGAAGTGCTACAGAATGAAAACCGTTGCAGTTTAATGGTTTTTTTTCACATTTTAATTTGATTTGTTGAGATGAAGAGTTTTGTTGAAGGAGAACCTACAAAATTGCAAGATTTTCTTCAAAGTACTTTTTCACATAAGAGCAGTGGACATTGAATAATCAAGACTGTAAGGTCTGGGTACCCAATTTGTAATGTATCCCATTATTTGTCTGTCATTTTCCTGGGGGCTACGTGGAATCAGTACAAATGAGGCATGGTAAAAGTGTGCTTCAATCTTCCCTGTACACTGAGCAAAGTCTCAATCTGGATAGTGCAGTTCCCAACCAATCTTTGTTGCTTCATCTTCAAACTGGCTTCTCATTAAATTGGAGATGAGGCGACTTCGTCTAGAACTCATAACTTCAAATATTTTGACGTGTTTTGAAAGTGTAATGAGAGAAAGAAACTTGATGCACAAAAATGGGTCCCAGTGAATGAAGATTAAATTCAATACCGAAATTAGATTCAAAAACAAATGAGCTTTAGTCTTGAATCGTATTTATATTGATGTCGTTTCTGATTCTGTGATGCTGCAGTTTGTTACCAACACACACACACACAATCATTTGTTTTTGAAGAAGGCCAGTGGGGATAGATGTAAGGCAAAATTAAAAACAAACAAATGGAATAATTTCTTTCATTTGTTGATTTTATTTTATTTATTGTCAAGTGTATTTTGTTGCAAAATACAATGGAAAATGTTGTGTAGTGTCGCCACACTCTGGCACTATCTTTAAATACAGAAAAATAAACCAAAAAATAGAACATGAGAAATGTAAAAAGGAAGAAAAAGTGTTCAAATTTATATTCCTTCCTGTTAAGTGCTCCATCATGGGCCATGGGCCTCATGGCCAGGCATGTGTCGGTGTCTACAGCTGGCTGATCCCGCAGGGGATCCAAATAACATCAGGCCTGAAATGTTAACTAGCTGCTCCTCGGATGCTGTCTGTGATACTTCCAGCTTCACATCTATTGACCATGGCATCCAGCATCTGCAGTCCTTACTGTCTCCACGAGTCTCCTTCACCACTCTGCTGGTACAGAAGTAGCCCACTTCTTGGCACCATCTTATCTCCCGACCGTGAGCCCTCACTGGACGTCACCAATACTAATGTTACTGGATACCACAACGGCCCAAACTCGATTCCGCCACTGCCATGAGTCCATGTAGCTGGGTCTATGTGAGTCCGGTTGCTGAATCTATGTGAGTCTGGTTGCTAGGTCTATGTGAGTCCATGTAGCTGGGTCTATGTGAGTCCATGTAGCTGGGTCTATGTGAGTCGGTTGCTATCCCCCCCTCTCTCTCTATGTGAGTCCGGTTGCTGAGTCTATGTGAGTCCATGTAGCTGGGTCTATGTGAGTCAATATTGCTGGGTCTATGTGAGTCAATGTTGCTGAGTCTATGTGAGTCCATGAAGCTGGGTCTATGTGAGTCCAGTTGCTGAGTCTATGTGATTCCATGTAGCTGGCTTTATGTGAGTCCATGTAGCAGGGTCTATGTGAGTCCGTGTTGCTGGGTCTATGTGACTCCATGTAGCTGGGTCTATGTGAGTCAACGTAGCTGGGTCTATGTGAGTCCGGTTGCTAAGTCTATGTGAGTCAATGTTGCTGGGTCTATGTGAGTCCATGTAGCTGGGTCTATGTCAGACTGCTTTGCTGGGTCTGTTTGAGTCCATGTTTCTGGGTCTAAGTCCGTCTGCATTGCTTTATCTATCTGAGTCCTTGTTTCTTATTGCCAATACCATCGCTGCAACCAAGCTCTTCATTAAGTGATAAAAAAGAAGAAAAAAATGACAATAGAAAGATAGAAAAGTGAAGAAATCAAAAGAAACGTAGACTGAGTAGATAAGCCCCATGCTCAGAAGCCCTTTCCGATCACCGTATCGAGTATAATTATGTTCAAATTGTACAATGCCGTGGTCCAGGCAGGATGTTAACTGATGCAGAAGAGGAGATAGACAGGAGGTTTACAAGGTCATTGCCATGAATGAAACATTATTGATGTGAAGACAGATTGAGTTTTAAATGACTCCCAAACCAGTGAGCAAAGTGAGCCACAAATCCTTTCGTCCTGGCTGCTTTTCTTTTGTCATAGTAGGTAATATTACATGCCTTCATGTAATATTACATGAGAACATTGAGATTGACTTCTCGACCTTCCTTTGCCTTTCGGGGTGAACTGACTGCTCTTTAAGGCACAGCTTTTCTGTGGCCAAGTGCTCAAAGATTCTTTTTATAATTGTAACCTTTCCAATTATGTCAGCCAGATAATATTCCAATGGCATTTGTATCTTCCTTAGGAACACAGAACAAGGCTAGTCAGGCCTGGAATCTGCACTTTACCCAATTTGATCATGGACAGCTTGTATTGTAACTCAACCTGTCCACATTGATTCCAACAAATACTCTCAACCACCATTCAAAAAAAAATCTATTAACCTCAAGTTGGAAATTAAGAATTTGATTCCAACTTCAACAGCTTTTTGGTGAGTGGGAGTTCTAGCTTTCCACTAAATTTTATCTCAAGAAATTCTTCCTGCTATCACTCAGATGACATGTCTTTGTGTGTGGGAAATCGTGTCTCATTAATTTGTTTAAATTATTTGAAGAGGTGACAAAAAAGACTGATGCAAGTAGAGCAGTAGACCTTGTCAATATTGACTTCAGCAAGGCGTACGACAAGGTTTCAGATGGTAGACTGGTTAGAAGTGATGAAGAGCTAATGCTCAAAACTTCGATTCTCCTGCTCCTCGGATGCTACCTGATCGGTTGTACTTTTCCAGCACCACACTCTCAACTCTGATCGCCAGCACCTGCAGTCCTCACTTTCTCCTGGTTAGAAAGGTTAGATCACATGGGATTCAGAAAAAAGCAAGCTGATTGGATACAAAATTGGCTTAAAGGTAGGAGTCAAAGGATGGTGATAGGGGGTTGTTTTTCAAACTGCAGGCCTTTGACCAATGATGTGTCACAAGGATCAGTGCTGGGTCTGCTGCTTTTCATCATTGAGATAAATAATTTAGATGTGAATGTAGGAGGGATGGTTAGTAAGTTTGCAGAGGACGTGAAAATTGGTAGTGCAGTGGACAGTGAAAAAGGTTATCTCAGAGTACAATGGGATCTTGATCAGATGGGCCAATGAGCCGAGGAGAGGCAGATGGAATTTAATTTAGATAAACATGCAGTGCTGCATTTTGGTAAGGCAAACCAGAGCAAGACTTACACAGGTAACGTTGGGGTTCTGGGAAGTGTTGCCAAACAAAGAGACCTGGGGGTGCAGGCTCGTAGTTCCTTGAAAGTGGAGTCACAAGTAGATGGGGTCATGAAGAAGGTGTTTGGTCTGCTTGCCTTCATTGGTCAGTGCATTGAGTATAGGAATTCGAATATTATATTGTGGCTGTACAAGACATTGGTGAGACCACTTTTAGAATACTGCTTTCAGTTCTGGTCACCCTTTTAGAAGAAAGATGTTGTGAATCTTGAAAGGGTTCAGAAAAGTTTTACAAGGATGTTTCCAGGGTTGGAGGGTTTGAGCTGTAGGAAGAGGTTGAATTGGCTTGAGGCTGTTTTCCCTGGAATGTCGGAGGCTGAGGAATGACATTATAGAGGCTTATAAAGTCATGAGTAGCATGGATAAGGTAAATAAACAAGGTCTTTTTCTTAAGGTAGGGGAGGCCAAAACTCAAGGGCATAAGTGTAAGTTGAGAGGGGCAATATTTAAATGGGACCGGAAGGATAAATGGTGGGTGGTGGGGGGGGGGTATGTGTATGGAATAAGCTGCCAGAGGAATTGGTAGAGACAAGTACAATTACAATACTTGAAAGGTGCCTGGATGGGTACATAAATAGGAAGAGTTTAGAGAGATATGGGCCAAATGTTGACAAATGGGATTAGGTGAATTGAGGATATCTGGTTGGCATTGAGCATTTGGATGGAAGGGCCTGTTTCTGTACTATATATCTCTACAACTCTATATATCTGTGACATTGCTCTAAATCTAAGAATATGTCACCTTTTTCTCTTTGCCTACCCTTTTAAGTGTTCAATTTTAGTGTCTGTTAGTGTTCTAGGCTTCAAAACGTACAAAACTTGTCTATGTAACTTGTCCTAAGAACCTTACCTATTTAGCCTTGGCATGCAGTTGCTGTTCCCATGATAACATGTGTTATTTATGCTTCATTGAACAGTTATGGTAAATTCCTAGTATGGCAGGGTCAGACTCTGGCAACTCCAAGCATTGAATTGAATATCTTGCAGCAGTTTAAAGGGTTACAGCAATGTTTTACAGTAAAAGGGTAATTCTGTAAAGCAAGCATGTTATAACTTTAAAAATCACACAACACCAGGTTATGTTCCAACAGGTTTAATTGGAAGCACACTCACTTTCAGAGCGCCGCCCCTTCATCTGGAGATCACAATCACCTGATGAAGGAGCGTCGCTCCGAAAGCTAGTGCTTCCAATTAAACCTGTTGAACTATAACCTGGTGTTGTGTGATTCTTAACTTTGTACACCCGAATCCAACACTGGCATCTCCAAATCATGTTATAACTTATTTAATTTGAGCCACACGAACACAGATAAGGAGGTTACCCGTGATAGAAATGGTGTTTTAAGTTTGAAGAACAAGTAGCTGTGATTTTCCACAATGCTGTGAGACATTGTGCTTCGAAGGAGGTGCTGACTTGGACAGCAACAGGCAAAGGACAGAAACCTAGGAGCAACGTTCCCCTCCCTGCCAGCAGCAATGATACATTGAGAAGCAAATATCATTTGGCTTGTTTGATTTGGAGACACACTAATCCCTCTTCTTGCTAATGCACTAACTTTATGATGGGTGAAATGGCACACTGGGGATTGTCTCAACTCACAAGCAATAATGGTCCTTAAGTGGTCAATTGGTGGCCATTTAAAAGCATCAACCCACCATCTCCCTGATGACTTGCCTTCCTGGCAGGTTAAAAAAAAGGCTGTTTTCCCAATATTTTGTTTTCCCATGATCATAGAATCCTACAGTGGGGAGGCAGGCCATTCAGCCCATCAAGTCTACACCAACCCTCCAATGGCTTTGGGGACAAGAGATTCTGATGTACTGGGGGGCTACTATCAAGGTCTATTGCACATTATTATCCTCTTTTTATAAATAGGGACAAAGAGTGCAAGAACTAGGAGGTGACATTGAAATTGTGTGGAACACTTGTTTGACTTCATGTGGGCAATGCTTTGCACAATTGTTCCAGGAATCGGAAACTTCAATGACAAAAATGGATTGAAGAAGCTGGGATCGTTCTCCTTGGAAAGCAAAGGCTGAGTAGAGCTCTGATAGAGGCTTTTAAAACCATGACTGAGCTGGATTGGATAGATGGGTGAAGTTGTTCCCATTTGTAAAAGGAAGAAAAATAAGACAGCTTATATTTGAAGTGATGTGCACAAGAATTAAGGGTGAAGTGAGGAAATACATTTTCGTAGTTATGGGTTAGAATGGACTGCCTGGAAATGTGGTAGAGGCAGGCACATTTCATTCAATAGGGCATTGGATGGTTATTTGGATAGAAATGGTATGCAAAAGATTGGAACAGATGACGACATGAAGAGCTGAATAGCCTCCTTCTGTAACATCACACTTCTGTGGTTCTGTGATTGGTTGAATATTTTGCTGAAGCTTGCTAATCAGCTTCTTAAAAGGAAAATATTATATCAGGGCTCCTGGTTTTGTACTAAACATTGAAGAATTTTGTTGTGTTTCCTTTGTCAGCATTTGACAGTTTGAGCTTTGCTCCCAAGATAAGAAGGGGGTCCGAGTGACTACATTCATTCACCAGCTTCAACAAATAAAGCAAAGTCTTATTTATTCCATTTAACACATAGATATTGGAAATGTATTAATTCAGCTTTCATGGAAAGTAAAGAAAATGTTACATTGAAATAATTTACAATTTTAAAACTGTGGAAGAATCCAATTATTACGTGTTGTTTTGCATCTCTTGGAAGTTAGATATGAGACATGAGCTTGTGAGATAATTGCTTGAATTTCTGCAGTTCTTAAGGTGCAAGTACACTCTCAGTGCTGAGAGGGAGGGATTTCCAGGATTTTGATCATATTGGAAGGACAGCCAATGTGTTTCCAAGTCAGTATCGTGTGTGGCCTGGAGGGGAACTTCCATAATTTGCCGTCCTTTTACTTTTAAGAGGTAGACACCACAAGTGCCCATAGACTATTTGTGGTTGGAATGGATAGACAATGTTGTTAAGAATACAAAAATTAGTTGATAAAACGTGGTGCTGGAAAAAGCACAGCAGGTCAGGCAGCATCTGAGGAGAAAGAGAGTCAATGTTTCGGGCTTAACCCTTCATTATGCGTGCTGATGAAGGGTTATGCGTGAAACATTAATTCTCTTGCTCCCCTGATACTGCCTAACCTGCTGTGCTTTTTCCAGTGCCACACTACAGCATCTGCAGTTGTCACAATCTCCAGGGATGCAAAAGTAAATGGGGAAGATTCCTAAACAATACAACTTGAAGTGATCTTGATTGAAGTGGATCATTTGTACAACTCAACCCATTTTTAACCATTTTTCTGATTGTGTCATATTGTGTCATATTCTGTGACCAAGAAATTGACTGAGGTACCATAGTCAGATGTTCATATGTATGATATTCTAAACTGAGTTCATCAGATGAAACTACAGACATTCAAGTTTGCACCAGAAGCCTGATTACAGACAACGTGTGAAATGTCTATCACTTTCACATTTCATCTCGGTGCAATTAGCCATGAAGAGAAAGTGAGGACTGCAAATGTTGGAGATCAGAGTCGAGAGTGTGGTGCTGGAAAAGCACAGCAGGTCAGGCAGCATCCAAAGGGCAGGAGAATCGATGTTTCAGGCATAAGCCCTTCATCAAGAATTCTCAGATGCTGCCTGACCTGCTGTGCTTTTCCAGCACCACATTCTCCACTGCAATTAGCCATTTCCTGATTTTGGGGTAGAGGGTGGTGAGAAGGGCAAATAAGTAGGCACACTGATCCCAGAGAGAAACATTTTGTTTAGAATCTGGAGCAAGTTGGGGTCAGGGGAATGGATGGAAGTTCAGCATGACAGAATTGCTACTGAAAACAAGGACCAATGAAAGCTAATGGAGGTGATGAGTGGTAACAGATGGACCGAGTAACAGAAAGTGAAGATTTATGCTCATTGAAGTTTTGTGTACAACTCATATTTCTAATTAAAAGTCCTGCGAAATAATAAATCTCACAACAAATCTTCCAGTTAGTTTAATTCTGCAAATGTGGGTCTGTATGAAGTACAGGTTAAAGGCGAATTGGCTGAATCTCTTCCTTCTGCATCTTACCAAATCTTTGATTCTGTGATACAGGTGAATAACATTTCCAAACATAAAGAAAGCAAAAAGAATGACTGATTCATTTTTTGGATAATGATGCTCCAGTCGACGTGAGTATATTTAAGTGCTCTGAATACTTCAAGCTGACTTCATAATATAACTGCTTTATCACTGAAAGCATATTAGAGTTAGAGATGAGATCATCATGTTGTAGTCTCTGAACTATGTCTCAAACTCTCCAATCGCCTCTTCCACATATTCCCACCAGAGATGTTATAGCCTCAGGGTACAATTACTGCCTTCAGCAGAAAGCAGTGCATGTGTCTAAGGCAAAATTATCCAATTCAAGGGAGCTGTAAAGGAGATGGAAGTTCTCACTGGAAAAATGTCAAGCTGTAGCAAGAGGTTTATGCACACTCGTAAAAACTGAGACCAGCTCTTTTCAACTTTTTCAGTGCAGCAGAAGACACTGCCTGTACTTGAAACATATTAATATTCGAGCAAGATCAGACTCTGAGAGCCTTAAACAAAGGAGGGTTGATTACTTAACTAAATGTCTTGTAAACATTGTAAAAGACACCTACCATTAAGCCTATCGATACCCCGCATTATTTTCTAAACTTCAATAAGGTTGCCCTTCAACCTCCAACACTTCAGCTGTGACCTGACATCATCTGACAGCACTCGCAATGCAGTCTCTACACAACTTCTCATCCTGTAGAAGAGCAGAAGGAAGTACATTTAAAATCAATTGCTTGAAACAATGGTCTTCATTTTAACCATCATTCCCCAGCTGAATAAATGGGAAGTTTGGGGCACAATCTCGGATTAAGCAACCTGCTACCATTTCCTAGCACTGCATTTGTAAAGACTGCACAAGGCCTTGCTCCATGCAATCATAATTTTATTGCATTTAAATTTTATCATGGTAAATGGTAACATTTGAATTTGACAATAAAGAAATTAGAATAAAAACAGCACGCCTAATGGTGGCCATGTAACCTCTGCTGACTGGTGGAATAACCTATCTTGTTCGCCTGTGTCGTCGAGGGATTGAAATCAGGTAAACAGGTGAGAGGTAACCTGATCGAAGTATATAAAATAATGAGAGGTGAAATATTGAATTAATGGTTGGTGTCTTTTCCCGAGGATGTGGGATATCAAGACTCGGGGAAATGTTTTAAAGCAAGAGGAGAAAGGTTTAAAAAATACACAAAGGAAAGATTTTGTACGCAGAAGGTGGTTTGTGTGTGGAATGAATTTCCTGAGGAAGTGGTGGATGCGCTTACAAATACAACATTTAAAAAAAATTTGGATAAGTACATGAATAAGAAAAGTTTGGAGGGATATGGGTCAGGAGCGGGCAATGGCACTAGTTTAGTTTGGGATTATGTTGGACACGGACCATTTGGATTGAAGGGTCTATTTCTGTGTTGTATAACTCTATGACTCTGTGTGACCCCAAACCCTCAGCAATGGCTCTTAACTGCTCTGTGTGCAATCATGAATGTGTTGTAAATGCTGGCCAGTGATGCCCACATCCCATGAATACATTTAAAAGAAGAAAAGCATTTAATCCTGCTTGTTGTCTTTCTTTTGTTGTTTCTTGGGATGTGGGCATCGCTGCCAATTTTAACATTTGTTGCTGAAGCCTAATTGCCCTTAAACAAGTGGTGGTGGTGGAACTGGTGGAACTGTTGCTGTCATACAGAGAGGTACACCCAGAGTGCTATTAGGAAGTGAGTTCCAAGTTATTCACCTGTGACAGTGAACAAACAGTGACATTGGACAGCATGGTGAAGTCGGCAGAGACTTTGTCTTTCCAGTTGATAGCGGTCGCAGGTTTGGAATATACTATCAAAACAGCTATTGCAATTTGTTACAGTGCACTTTGTAGATGAAACACTGTGCTTCCACCACATGGCAGTGGTGAAGAGAGCGAATGCTGAAGTTAGTAGATGAAGTGTCAATCAAGTAGAGTGCTTTGTCCTGGATGGTGTCCAGTTTCTTGAGTGTTAAGCATCTTCCCAACAGCAGCATTATAAAGATAGCAAACTGCCTGCTGTGAAGTTTGCTTTAGAATAGGAAGTCAACAAGTGCATCTTCACATATTTCCCTGATATCCCAGCCCCAAAATCCCAGTTCTAACAATGGAAGCCTTTAGGTATACTTTAAACACCACCAATCTACTTCTGAGATCCTCCTGATGGGTGGTACCTCACAGACAGGGATGACTCTTCCACTCTCAGGGTGAGTCTGTAGGTGGCTGTACAGACCGATGGCGCTACCACAGACTCTGTCTCACTTGGGGCAGTTGGTAGTCACGGGAAGGGGTGGGTGAGGCGTTGGTGTGAAAGCATGCTCCTTATGCTGTTACCTCCCAGCTTCGCTTTTTCCCGACGGCGAGGCTCAAGGGGCTCAACGCCTTCCCGGATGCTCCTCCCCCACTTTGGACAATCTCGGGTCAGTGATTCTCAGGTGTCTGTGGGAATGCTACACTTCCCCAGTGAGGCCTTGATGGTATCCATGTAGCACTTCCTCTGTCCCACCTGGGGTTCACCTGCCATTTCGGAGCTGGGAGTAGCACACCTCCCCGGGGGGTCTCGTGTCGGTCATGGAGACAACATGCCCAGCCCATCACAGCCAGTCAAGGGGATGGTCAGAGCCTCAATGCTGGGGATGTTGGCCTGGTCGAGGACACTGGTGTGGGTGTGACTGTCTTCCCAGCAGATTCACAGGATCTTGCACAGACAGCGTTGGTGGGACTGTTCCAGCGCTTTGAGGTCCCTGCTCTAGACAGTCCGTGTCTCAGAGCCATATAGGAGGGTAAGAACCACCACAGCTCTGTATACCATGAGCCTGGTGTTGGCTCTGATGTTGTTATTCTCGAACACCCTCTTCCTCAGGGAGGCGAAGGCTGAACTAACACACTGGAGGTGGTGCTGACTCTCTTCATCACTGTCTGCTTTGGCTGACAGAACAGTTCCAAGGTATTTGAAGTGGTCAACGTTCTTTAAGGCTCCCCATAACTGCTCAGCAGAACAGGAAATGGAGACTGTGAAGTGAAAATTGTCTCACCAATTATTTTCGAAGCAGCTTCTTACTAATTAATTATTTGTTGGCAGAATGCCTGAGCGCAGCTGGATTCCATACTGGAAAACCCAATTGCCATTAATTCGTGCAGAACAAAATCTTTAAAATATCCAATTGATGATTTTTCTGTTGTTGGATAATAGATTTTTGATGGGAATTAATGTTCTTCACAGATCAAAGAATTGTCATACACTGGCTAGAAACATAACCACAGAGAATTGGTGGGTGTTCTTTGGATACAGCACAAGATCTTAAAAATCTGAACTTAATCCCCAACTAACCCATTTCCAGCTTTTACTGACAGCAACCATGTGACAACTAAGTCTCCCAAGATACTTCATGAGAATGCCGTTAAACAAACTTTAACACTGACCCATGGAAAATGGTAATAGACCAGATAGCCATCAGCTTGTTCAAAATTGTAGCTTTTAAGCAGTCCTGTCAGAGGGGCAAGTGATGTAGAGATGCAGAGCAATTTAGGGAGTGAATTCCAGAATTTCAGGCCTCTGCAATGAAAGATACAATGCCTCAGAAACTTTAATAATATATTACTTGACAGGATGTGGGCATCATTGGATGGGCCAGCATTTATTGCCCATTCCTAATTATCTTGAGGGTAGATAAGAGTTAACAACATTGCTGTGGATTAGAAGTCAAATATGGGCCAGATGAGATAAGGATTAGAGACAAAAACACTGCAAATGCTGGAATCTAAAGTAGATAGGCAGGAGGCTGGAAGAACACAGCAAGCCAGGCAGCAACAGGAGGTGAAGAAGTCAACGTTTCAGCTATAACTTTTCTTCAGGACTGGGGGTGGGTGTGGGGGGAGCTGCAGTATGACCTGGTTGGTCAATGGGAGGAATGAATTCGCTTGATGGCAGGGTGCAGTGGAAGGGAGGGGGCTGGGAAGGGAGTTGGGGATGGGAAGGGAGGTTATTTGAAATTGGAAAAGTCAATGTTGAGTCCTCTGGGCTATAGGCTGCCCAGGCGAAAGATGAGGTGTTGTTCCTCCAACTTGCGGTCTGATTCATTGTAGCAATGAAGGGCACCAAGGATGGTCATGTTGGAAAGGGAGTGGGGAGAGGAAGTAAAATGGGTGGTGACTGGGAGGTCCAGTTGGCCCCTGCAGGCCCGGCAGTGATGCTCCGTGAACCATTCCCTAAGTCTATGTTCGATCTCCCGATGGTGGAATTTTGAACCTAGATCCCCAGAAAACCTGCGTCTCTGGATTAACATCCAGTCCCTCTACACCTCCATCCGCCATGACCAGGGCCTCCAAGCCCTCTGTTTATTCCTCTCCTGACGTCCTCAACAGTACACTTCCACTGATACTCTTATTCGTTTGGCTGAACTGGTCCTCACCCTTAACAATTTCTCTTTCGAATCCTCCCACTTCCTCCAGACCAAAGGGGTAGCCATGGGCACACGTATGGGCCCCAGCTATGCCTGTCTCTTTGTTGGCTACGTAGAGCAGTTGATCTTCCGTAATTACACCGGCACCACTCCCAACCTCTTCCTCTGCTACATTGATGACTGCATTGGGGCCACCTCGTGCTC
>NC_057724.1:74981369-74982143 GCF_004010195.1 Chiloscyllium plagiosum | reverse complement strand
CTCACCTTCCACCCTACCAACCTTCGCATAAACCAAATCATCCGCCGACATTTCCGACACCTCCAAACGGACCCCACCATCAGGAATATATTTCCCTACCCACCCCTTTCCGACTTCCACAAAGACCGCTCCCTTGACTACCTGGTCAGGTCCACGCCCCCCCAACAACCCACTCTCCCGTCCTGGCACCTTCCCCTGCCATCACAGAAATTGCAAAACCTGCGCCTACACCTCCTCCCTCACCTCCATCCAAGGCCTCAAAGGAGCCTTCCACATCCATCAAAGTTTTACCTGCACATCCACCAATATCGTTTATTGTATCCATTGCTCCCGATGTGGTCTCCTTTACATTGGGGATACTGGACACCTCCTCGCAGAACACTTCAGGGAACATCTCTGGGACATCCGCACCAATCAACCACACCGCCCTGTGGCCCAACATTCCAGCTCCCCTCCCACTCTGCCGAGGACATGCAGGTCCTGGGCCTCCTTCACCGTCGCTCCCTCACCACCCGGAGGAATAACTCCTCATCTTCCTCCTCAGAACTCTTCAACCCCCAGGGCATCAATGTGGACTTCACCAGTTTCCTCATTTCCCCTCCACTTCACCAGTTTCCTCATTTCCCCTCCCCCCACCTTACCCCAGTTCCAATCTTCCAGCTCAGCGCCGTCCTCATGAGTTATCCTACCTGCCAATCTCCCTTCCCACCTATCCGCTTCACTCTCCTCTCTGACCTATCATCTCCATCCCCACCCCCATTCACCTATTGTACT
>NC_057724.1:74888055-74981361 GCF_004010195.1 Chiloscyllium plagiosum | reverse complement strand
ATTTATCTCTCCACCCTGGAGGCTCCCTGCCTCCATTCCTGATGAAGGGCTTTTGCCCGAAACATTGATTTTCCTGCTCCTCGGATGCTGCGTGACCTGCTGTGTTTTTCCAGCAACACTCTCATCTAATCTCTACTCTCTGGATTGTTGTTGCTCTGTTGAGGATGGAGCCTATCATAATGGTCAACTCCCAGAAATATGTTGTGTTTCTAGCCAAGCTGTTCTAATAGAGCAGCGACCTGGTTGGGAAGCGTTTTATGGCACAACTTTGGAGAAGGGCAGAGCAGTTAGCAAACAAGAGCGAAATAGTTCAGATGTCTGAAATTTGAAACAATGTTGGAGAAACTCAACAGGTGGTGACATGATAACTCAGTGGTTAGCACTGCTGTCTCATAGCGCCAGGGAAACAGGCTCAATTCCACCCTCAGACAACTGTCTGTGTACAGTTCGCACATTCTACCCGTGCCTGCGCGGGTTTCCTCCGGGTGCTCCGGCTTCCTCCCACAGTCCAAAGATGTGCAGGTTGATGGATTGGCCATGGGAGGTGGGAGCATGGATCTGGATGGGATGCTCTTTGGAGGAACAGTTGACTTCTTGGGCCGAATGGCCTCTTTCTACACGATTGGGATTCTACGAACTCTGGCAGTATCTTCAGGGAGAGGAACAGTTAACATTTCAAGTCAGGTATGACTTCTCCAGAAGTGAAAGGTGTCAGGAATTTTTGTTTTCCGTAGTTTTGACAGAGAATGAGGTGGAGCAAGCAGGCAGATTAGAGGTCCATTTCACACCTTAACTTACACACTGCTTACTCTTTTTTTCATATATATCTCTTTTATATCTTTTTCTCTTTCACCACCACTAACAACCTCTTTGACTTTCATACTGGGCCTCTAAACAACCTGCTGTCTTGCTTTGCCTCTGCCTTTTTCAGAAGTATAGAAGAGTTGTACAGGATTTGAAATGTTAATTCTGTTTCTCTCTCCACAGATGCTGTCAGACCTGATAAGCTGCTCCAGGACACTCTGCCTCTGTTTCAGAGTAATTAGCATGCTGTCCCTGGCCGATATTCATGCCTCAATCAACATAGAGTCATAGAGATGTACAGCATGGAAACAGACCATTCAGTCCAACCCGTCCATGCCGACCAGATATCCCAACCCAATCGAGTCCCACCGGCCAGCACCCGGCCCATATCCCTCCAAACCCTTCCTATTCATATACCCATCCAAATGCCTCTTAAATGTTGCAAATGTACCAGCCACCGCCACTTCCTCTGGCAGCTCATTCCATACACGTACCACCCTCTGCGTGAAAAGGTTGCCCCGTAAGTCTCTTTTATATTTTTGCCTCTCACCATAAACCTATGCCCTCGAGTTCTGGACTCCCCCACCCCAGGGAAAAGACATTGCCTATTTACTCTATCCATGTCCCTCATAATTTTGTAAACCTCTATAATCACAGGTGAGGTGCCAGAATACTGAGGTTGGCTAACGTGGTGCCATTGTTTAAGAAGAGTGGTAAGGACAAGCCAGGGAACTACAGACTATAGAACTATTGACTATAGAACTATAGGCCTGACATCGGTGGTGGCCAAGTTGTTGGAGGGAATCCTGAGGGACAGGATGTATATGTATTTGGAAAGGCAAGGACTGATTAGGGATAATCAACATGACCGTCAGCCTCTGATGGTCCAGGAAAAACAGTCCCAGCCTGTTCAGCCTCTCCCAATAGCTCAGATCCTCCAACCCTGGCAACATCCTTGTAAATCTTTTCTGAACCCTTTCAAGTTTCACAACATCTTTCCGATAGGAAGGAGACCAGAATTGCACGCAATATATCAACAGTGGCCTAACCAATGTCCTGTACAGCTGTAACATGACCTCCCAACTCCTGTACTCAATACTCTGACCAATAAAAGAAAGCATACCAAACACCTTCCTCACTATCCTTTCTACCTGCGACCCCACTTTCAAGGAGCAATAAACCTGCACTCCAAGGTCTCTTTTTTCAGCAACACTCCCTAGGACCTTACCATTAAGTGTATATGTCCTGCTAAGATTTGCTTTCCCAAAATGCAGCACCTAGCATTTGGTCAAGATCCTGTTCTAATTTGAGGTAACCTTCTTCGCTGTCCACTACACCTCCAATTTTGGTGTCATCTGCAAACTTACTAACTGTACCTCTTATGCTCGCATCCAAATCATTGATTTAAATAACAAAAAATGGAGGACCCAGCACCGATCCTTGTGGCACTCTACTGGTTAAACTTGTCAAATGCCTTTATGAAGTCCATATAGATCACATCTACTGCTCTGCCCTCATCAATCATCTTTGTTACTTCCTCAAAAAACTCAATCAAGTTTGTGAGACATGATTTGCCACCCACAAAGCCATGTTGATTATCCCTAATCAGTCCTTGCCTTTCCAAATACATGTACATCCTGTCCCTCAGGATTCCCTCCAACAACTTGGCCACCAGCGATGTCAGGCTCACTGGTCTATAATTACCTAGCTTGTCCTTACCACTCTTCTTAAACAATGGCACCACGTTAGCCAACCTCCAGTTTTCTGGCACCTCACCTGTGATTATCGATTATACAAATATCTCAGCGAGGGCCCAGCAATCACTTCTCTCGCTTCCCACATCTCAAAAAGAAATTATCTGATCATTACCTCTCAAGAGCTTGCTGCACATCATTGGGCTGATTTGTTGCCAAGATTCTAACACTGACCATGCTCCAAAAACTTTTCATTGGCTCTAATGTACGTTGAGACATCCAGTGATTGTGAAAAGTGCGATGTAATGCAGTTGTTATTTTCAGATAACTGCAAGAGACGGAAGAAAGAAACCTGGTTGCTACGTAAAAATACAACAACCATAACAATTGTTTTTCATTTAAACAAGGAGATAATTGAATTTTTAATGACTGCAAAATCAATGTTTGTTATTTTCCCTGTTCACTTTTAAAAATTGCTTCATAATTTTCCTTACTGGTTATGACCTGTCACTGCCTTAGTTAAGGAAATTTACAAATACAATAATAAAAAAGGTAAGACTAAATAAAATGATGATGTTTTTGGCTTTGGGACTAATACATGCCATGTAGTATTTACACATGCCATGCCTGCATAATTGAAGGCAGTAATTAGAATCAATGAAGCAAAATTTCGCTGATGGGAAGTTCTGGAGGGTGAACCCGGTAACTGATGAAGGACCGCAGGGGTTGTGTTGGGGCCAGAATTCTTTACAATACATATAAATGATGTGGATGACAGAAGTGAATGGATCACCACCAACTTTGCAGATGACATAAAATAGGCGGAATGACAATTGGTGAGGATGACACTATGTGCTTGCAGAGAGTTGTAGCCAGTTTAAGTAAATGTGCAAAAGCTCAGCAAATGGAATATAATGTGGGAAAATCTGAGATTATGCACTTTGGTGGGATATGAATAGAAGAGCTGAATGTTATTTAAATGGAGAAAGACTGCAGAAAGTTACAGAATAGAGGGATTTGAGAGTTGTTGTCCATGAATCGCGAAAAGCTAGCATTCAAGTTCAATGATTAATGGGTAAGGCAAATGGATTATGAGTCTTTATTTCAAAAAGATTGGAGCATGAATTTAGGGAAGTTTTGCTAAAATTGTGCAATATACCAGTTAAGCTGTGCCTGTAATTCTGTGAACCATTTTGATACCTTTTTCTAAGGCAAGATATATTGATATTGGAGACAGTCCAGAGAAATTTATGGAGGGGCTCTTTTCTGAGGAGATGTTGTGTAGGTTTGTCTGTACTAATCGGGATTTAGAAGAATCAGAGGCAACGTTTTGAAGCACATAAGATAGTGGGAGGCTTGATTGGATAGAAGTCATTTCCCCTCGTGGGACAGGCAAGACTGAATGGGTACTATCTTCGACTAAAGGGCTGCTGATTTCAGTCAAGTGAGGAAGCATTTCTTCTTTCAGAGGTCAGTGGATCAGTGGAATGTGAGGGCTGTTGAGACTGGGACATTAAATATGTGCAAGGCCGTGATAGATAGATTCTTAGCTGGAAATGTGTTGCTGGAAAGGCGCAGCAGGTCAGGCAGCATCCAGGGAACAGGAGAATCGACGTTTCGGGCATAAGCCCTTCTTCAGGAATTCCTGAAGAAGGGCTTATGCCCGAAACGTCGATTCTCCTGTTCCCTGGATGCTGCCTGACCTGCTGCGCCTTTCCAGCAACACATTTCCAGCTCTGATGTCCAGCATCTGCAGACCTCACTTTCTCCTCATAGATAGATTCTTAATCAGTAAAGGAATTGAGCGCTGTGGAGAAAAGTCAGGAAGGTGGTGTTAAGAATGATCACATTAGCCATGATCTCATTGAATGGCAGAACAGACATGATAGGCTGAATTGCCTAAGTCTTGTGAAATCCCAAAATTTCTTGAAGCAGATAAAGATGTATGATTTTGATAAGTGTGTAAGATTAGATTAGATTCCCTACAGTGTGGAAACAGACCCTTCGGCCCAACATGTCCACACCGACACTCTGAAGAGTAATCCACCCAGACCTATTTCCCTCTAACTAATGCACCTAACACTATGGGCAATTTAGTATGGCTAACTCACCCGACCTGCACATCTTTGGACTGTGGGAGGAAACCGGAGCGCACCGACGCAGAGAATGTGTAAACTCCACACAGACAGTTGCCCGAGGCTGGAATCAAACCTGGGACCCTGGTGCTGTGAGGCAGCAATGCTAACCACTGAGCTACCATGAAACCTTTTGAATGAGACTTGTTGACAACACCACAACAACAGATTCCCTGGGCCAAATGAGCTCCTTCAGTCTTGCAAAAAACATTTCTACATTCATTGTAATATTATTCTAAGGAGATTACTCTATGACTGATCTTAATCAATATCATAGCCTGAAGGTTTGATTAGGCTACACTAGTTTTGGAAAAACAATGAACCTGAAAATACTCATAACAGCATGCTGGATGGTGGATGTTCAAGTGGAAATTGCATCCAGTGCAAATTAAATTGCCGCATTTTCAAAGTTTTGTTGAAATATTGCCACACTGGAATAAAATCTGACTCCCACATCAAAACATTCACCAAAGCCAATGCGAAATGTTCTTATTGCCCCTAATTTTAAAGCCTCTGATTAATTCAAATGATGTTTTCTGGGCACAGGGGCCTTATGAGCAACTTTTAAAAGTCTTTAAACAAGAAAAAAAACTTATTTTACGAAGTATCTGACTGCAGTACACTGCAGGAACTGACAAATAACATTGTACACTATTTTAAAGGGATTTTCAATTATTTACATAAGAACATAAGAACTTGGAACAGGAGTAGGCCATCTGGCTCTTCAAGGACTGCAGATGTTGGAAACCAGAGTTTAGATTTGAGTGGTGCTGGAAAAGCACAGCAGGTCAGGCAGCATCCGAGGAGCAGGAAAATCGATGTTTCGGGCAAAAGCCCTTCATCAGGAATGGAGGCCTCCATTCAATAAGTTCATGGCTGATCTTCTCATGGACTCAGACCCACCTACCTGCCCTCTCTCCACATCCCTTAATACCTTTACTGATTAAAAAAAAGCTTTAAAAACGTTTCCTGAAGTAGCGTCAATTAGTTCACTGGGCAAGGAATTCCATTGATTTACAACCCTGTGGGTGACGAAGTTCCTTCTCAATTCAGCCCTAAATCTGCTCCCCCTAATCTTGAGGCTATACCCTCTTGTCCTTGTTTCACCTGCCAGTGGAAACATCCTCTCTTCTTCTATCTTATCTATTCCCTTCATAATTTCATATGTTTCTATAAGATCCCCCCTCAATCTTCTGAATTCCTATGAATATAATCCCAGTTTACCCAGTCTCTCCTCATAAGCCAACCCTCTCAACTCCAGAATGAACAAGGTGAACCTCCTCTGCACTCCCTCCAGTGCCAGTACATCCTTTCTCAAGTAAGGAGACAAAAACTGCATACAATACTCCAGATGTGGCCTCACCAGTGCCCTGTACAGCTGCAACATAAACTCTCTGCTTTTAAACTCAACTCCTTTAGCAATGAAGAACAAAATTCCATTTGCCTTCCTAATTACTTGTGATTCATGCACAAGGGCACCCAGGTTCCTCTGCATAACAGCATGCTGCAACTTTTTAACATTCAAATAATAATCCTTTTTATTGTTACTCCTACCAAGATGGATGACTTCACATTTATTAACATTGTATTCCATCTGTCAGACCTTTGCCCACTCACTCAATGTATCTATGTTCTTCTGCAAAGTTTCACAGTCCTCTCCACACTTTGCTCTGCCACTCATCTTAGTGTCAAATGCAAACTTTGACACCCTACACATAGTCTCCAATTCCAAACCATCCATATTTAAATGGAAATAATTGTGGTCCCCACACCGATCCCTGAGGCACACCACTAGTCACTGATTGCCAGCCGGAATAGCACTCATTTATCCCCAGTCTTTGCTTCCTGTTAGTTAACCAATCCTCTATCCATGCTAATATGTTACCCATAATGCCATACATCTTTATCTTATGCAGCAGCCTCTTATGCGGCACCTTGTCAAAGGCCTTTTGGAAATCTAGGTATGCCACATCCACTGGATCTCCATCGTTCACCTTGTGCGTAATGCCTTCTTAGAATTCCAAAAGATTTGTCAGGCATGACCTGTCCTTCATGAACCCATGCTGCATCTGCCCAATGGGACAATTTTTGTCAAGATGCTTTGCTATTTCTTCCTTGATAATAGACTCATGCATCTTCCCCACTACAGAGGTGAAGCTCACTGGTCTATAGTTTCCCCATCTTTTGTCTACCTCCCTTTTTAAACAATGGTGTCACTTTTGTTGTTTTCCAATTTGCTGGGACTGCCCCAGAGACCAGCTAATTTTGGAAAATTACCGTCAGTGCACCTGCTATTTCTCCTGTCATCTTCTTTAGTACCCTGGGATGCATTCCATCAGGGCCAGGAGACTGGTCTATCCTAAGCTCCATTAGCTTGCCCAATACTACCCAATGTACCGACCTACTTTAAAATCAGTTTGAAGCTCAGTGACTCTGACTGTCATTAGTTAACTTTGGCTTTGCAATCTGGACACCTGGCTATTTGCTGCAATGAATGTTTCATAGAACATAGAACATAGAACACAGAAAAGAACAGCACAGAACAGGCCCTTAGGCCCACGATGTTGTGCCGAGACTTAATCCTAATGTACAATATAGTAACTTAACCTATGCACTCCTCAACTTACTGCTATCCATGTGCATGTCCAGCAGTCACTTAAATGTCCCCAATGACTCTGCTTCCACCACCACAGCTGGCAACGCATTCATAGTTTATTTTAATGTTTCAAGTAAATTAAATGATGGAATTATTAAATTCATGATGACTGATTCATTATTGGTCTACTTTCACTAAAATGCCAGGTGTAGATAGACTACAGTTAGAAGGTGTTGTTGGAACTTGGTGAGTTGCTGCATTGCATCCTGGTGATGTAGTACTCAATAGTCATTGTGTATCGATTCAGAGTGGATGTTAGGAAGATGTTTCCATTGGCAGGAGAGACTAGGACCTCTGGACACAGCCTTAGAAAAAAGGGAAATTCCTTTAGAACAGCAATAAGGACAAACGTCTTCAGCCAGAGCGTGGTGAACCAATGGAATTCATTGCCACAGAAAGCTATGGAGGCCACATCGTTGAGTATATTTAAAACAGAGATAGTTAGACCCTTTATTGTCAATGAGATCAAAGGTTATGGAGAGAAAGCGGGAAAATGGCATTGATAAACTTATCAGCCATGGAGCAGACTTGATGGGCAGAATGACCTAATTTTGCTCCTTAGCCTTATGGAGGAAGTGAATGTGGAAGATGGTGGATGGGGCACCAACCTAGTGGCTGCTTTGCCATGGATTGTCTAAAGTTCTTTAATTGGTGTTAGAATTACACTCATGCTGTTAGTTCATTCATTGTCCTCTACCATTCTTGATTTAACATGATGTGACTCCAAAGCACTGAACTGATCTGCCAGGCAGTCTTGGTTCTGACTACATCCTGCAATTTCCATACCTATACTGCATGCATTTCTGTATTGTGACTACACTGGGTTAACACTTCTTGTGAAAGCGATGTGTGTAAATTGGTGCCATAATTCCCACATTGCAACAGTGATGATTTGTGATCAAAAGTGCTTCATTGGTCTGTAAAGTATTTGAAACTGAACATGGTTTTGAAAGGAAGCAGAGAAATACAAGTCTCATTTTATTTGCAATGAGGCAAACATTGAACTGTGCCTGATATATTTTGTCATGCTAACATAACGTCTTTGTTGGTAACGATCCATCAGTATATTCAGATCTGCATGAAAAGACAGCCACAGAGAGCTGTCCCAAAACACTGATAAAATCTTGATATTCCATTGCAAGAAGTTCTAATCTGATTAATTCAGTTAGCATAAATCAATGACCCTGAGCATTACCCAACCCTCCGACATTGTCAGCTGGATGGCAAACTATGCCTCGCTTCCCAATCTGCCAACTTGCACTTAATTCAAGCTAATTTGTCTTTGTAATTCCCTCTTGAAAATGTGCCCATTTTACTTCATGTGGGAATTCACATTGAATGGCTCAGCGTTTCTCTTTGTTTGCCTAATTCATCTGGGAACCACAAACACAGTAATGTTCCACAATTGCAGGTGTCAAACAGCCGAGATCAGCACCTCTCTCCGATTGCTTCAATGTCCCAGTGCTCAAACCTTTGTTAGAAATGATTTCTCTTTCTCTTTCTCTTTCTTTCACGGCCTCTCTCTCTCTCTCTCTCTCTCTCCCCACCACGCCCCCCCACCCCACTCTCTCTCGTTCACTCTGGTATTTTGAATTTGCAGTGAATACTGACATTAAATAGGCATTGTAACCTACACATGCAAAGGGGATAACACTGGGTTATGATCTACCTAGGATTGTTCATTTCTCCTTTAATCCACATCACTAGAACAGATTATTTTGTTATGACCATATTGATATTTATAGGAGTCAGACAGTATCCATGGAGAGAGAGCAAGCTAACGTTTCGTGTACAGGGACTGGATGTCCATGATGAAAATAAGGCGCTGGGGACCGGGGAAGCGAAAATCATGGAGCAGGTGGAGGGTATGGGTGGTGTCCCGAACATGGAGAGAGAGCAAACAAAGCTTTAGCTCTGATGAAAAGTCACCTGGACTCAAAATGTTAGCTTGCTCTCTCTCCATGGATGCTGTCTGACCTGCTGTGATTTCCAGTATTTGTTGTTTTTTTCAGATTCCAGCATCTGCAGCATTTCGTCCTTGGATATTTATCAAGTCTTGCTAAGTGAAAAAATTAGGTCTTTGAGTGAGTGAAATAGCAAGGCAGAGTGGCTTAGTGGTTAGCAATGCTACCTCACAGAGCCAGGGACTTGGGTTCTATTCCAGCCTCAGGTCCCTGGCTGTGTGGAGTTTGCACATTCTGCCTGTGTCCCTATATGGGTTTGCTCCAGTTTCCTCCCACAGTCCAAACATGTGCAGGTTAGGTGAATTGGCTGTGCTAAATTACCCCATAGTGTGCAGGTGAGGTGCATTAGTCTGGGGAAATGTAGAGTAGTGGGGGGAATGGGTCTGGGTGGTATACTCTTTGGAAGGTTGATGTGGGCTTGTTGGGCCAAATGGCCTGTTTCCATACTGTAGGGATTTTATGAATTGGTCTAGTTTGGTAGAGGAAAACCACTTTCTGGTTTAACTAGAAAAGTCTCTTCTAGTTAATAACATATAATTTATATGTTGCATTGATAGGATCAATATTTTTACAGAGACTTTGAGAACAAGGTGTTGGATTCCTCCTCAAAATTCTAAGCTATGTTGTTTTAGATTACTTACACTGTGGAAACAGGCCCTTTGGCCCAACAAGTCCACACCAACCCGCTGAAGCATAACCCACCCAGATCCATTCCCCTACATCTAACACTACAGACAATTTAGCATGGCCAATTCACCTAGCCTGCACATTTATTGATTAGAAACTGGAGCAACCCCACGCAGATACAGGGAGAATGTGCAAACTCCACACAGGGAGTCACCTGAGGCAGGAATTGAACATGGGTCTCTGGCCCTGTGAGGCAGCAGTGCTAACCACTGTGCCACCATGCCATCCACTATGTTGTATACAGTCTTTATGACATCATCAATATCACAAATCTCAATATTAACTCTTTCAAACCTAAATGCAACAACAGCTCTAAAACTTTCCACACATTTTTAAAATATATATTTGCAGATATTTAAGCACTACACCATCTTTCCCCAACCTTTGATATTATAATTTCGGCTGATTGGGAAGTTTCACTATTCTACTAAAATGTGTTCTCTTCAATTGCTGGAGGACTGGTAGTTTGCAGGGTGAAAGATTGTTCCATTAATTCTCTCTGAGTTCCCTTTGAACTGAATTTATTGGATTTCCTTCACAGAGGGCTTTTTGCCTCAATTTCTTCCTCACAGTATCCTGAATCTCTGAAATCAGCAATTTCATCCTTGCAGTACCTTAAATCGTTAGACATTGGTCGTTGCTCTTCAGTGATGGGTTCTGTGGAGTTGTGTGCACCATACCTTCAGACAGTCAGCAAGTTTTAACCCACCGAGAGATTTATGTTAAAGCTTGCAAACTATATACTTCAAGAAAACAAAGAAATGCAGATGCTGTAAAATTGAAACAAGAAAGAGAAAATGCTGGGGAAACTGAAGTTTCAGCCCTGAAGAAGGGTCACCGGACTCGAAACGTTCACTCTGCTCTTTCCCCACAGATGCTGCCAGACCTGCTGAGTTTCTCCAGCAACTTCTGGTTGTGTTTCAAACTTTTTACTTTGATTTGTTGATTGGTCTGGACTCTCTCATTCAGTGATTGCATTATCGATTAAACCAAAATGTTTACTTCCCTGTTTCTGCTACTTGACTGCTGCTGCACATGACTGCACCAACCCCTTCTCAAGGGCTACTAGGGACAGGCAATAAATGTTGGCTGAACCACTAATACACACACCCCATAAGTGAATTAGAAACAATGCAATTTGTTTTTGACATGTTGTGATGTCTGTCAATGTTATTGAAATTCTTCCTGAGAAGATAAGGCAGTCAAATATTTTGTTTGAACTTGCTTCTTCTGAGACATCTCAGCATCTAACCACAGGCTGGAATATGTTATGGCTCTTCATTTGTCAAACCCATCAAAGTTTTACTTGCACATCCACTAATATCATTTATTGTATCCGTTGCTCCCGATGCGGTCTCCTCTACATCGGGGAGACTGGGCGGCTCTTAACAGAGCGCTTTAGGGAACATCTCCGGGACACCCGCACCAATCAACCACACTGCCCGTGGCCCAACATTTCAACTCCCCCTCCCACTCTAACGAGGACATGGAGGTCCTGGGCCTCCTTCACCGCCGCTCCCTCACCACCAGACGCCTGGAGGAAGAACGCCTCATCTTCCGCCTCGGAACACTTCAACCCCAGGGCATCAATGTGGATTTCAACAGTTTCCTCATTTCCCCTTCCCCACCTCACCCTCTTTTGCCCAAAACGTCGATTTCGAAGCTCCTTGGATGCTGCCTGAACTGCTGTGCTCTTCCAGCACCACTAATCCAGAATGCACTCTGGATTTTATCCATTTTGCTTCATCCATTGATTTGAGTGGGGTAGCTGTTCATTTAGGTTTTCTTTGATTTGACATTCGGTATATTAGACAGTTGTTGGCAGCATATTTATAATCTTAAATACTCCGCCTTCTGGACTATATAGCTGCTTTGTTGTCAGCCATTTTGTTAATCACTGCTTGCCATCTTATAATGTTATTACATCCTGGTATTTAACTTGAAACTCATATGATAAACATTAACGTAAATATCATCCCCTAAAATGTAACACCTAGATCATCAATTTTGCTTTGGAACAATTCTAATTTATCTTCTACTGAAGACTGTGTTATGATCAGAGTAAACATGGACAATTACTATGCATCTTCCATCACCTTTAAGACCTGAGACTTTCACATTTTTTTTAAGAAAGGACAAGTATTGATCTAAAATGGCTGCTGTGATCATTTGAACACTGATTGAGGCAATTCCAGGGAACTTATATGGGACTGTTTCACCCAATTACCATTTCACCCAAATATAGTGAAACAACTAAGCAACTCAACGAGCATCAATAAATTTGCCTCTCCTGTTTAATTCATCTGAGCATGATAAATTTATGTATTGGGAAATAAAATGTTGCCTACAAAATATCCCAGACAATAGGTCTGGATGAAGGAACATAAACGAACCATACTTCAAACAGAGCAGAGACAGAGGGTTAAATTGATTCATAACAACAAAACATAGAAGCCTTACTTTCTCTTTGTCTCTCTCCCTATGCTGCATGACATCGCCAGTGAAAAAGCAACTTGGAAAAAGTACATTATCTGTGAACTTCAAGATATTACAACTTCCAATACAGCTGAGGAAAAAAAGACAATACTATTCAACAATCGATGCAGGTTCTACTACCACAGCTCAAAGATACAAAGACCTTGAAACTGTATCTGCTGTTATCTTTCTACTGATATTGAATAGGAGAAAGTGAGGTCTGCAGATGCTGGAGATCAGAGCTGAAAATGTGTTGCTGGAAAAGCGCAGCAGGTCAGACAGCATCCAGGGAACAGGAGAATCGACGTTTCGGGCATAAGCCCTTCCTGAAGAAGGGCTTATGCCCGAAACGTCGATTCTCCTGTTCCCTGGATGCTGCCTGACCTGCTGCGCTTTTCCAGCAACACATTTTCAGCTACTGATATTGAATAGTCTCCCACTACTTCTTTTAAGCGTTTAACCTATGTTTATGTGCATGTGTTTTGATGTTGCATTTTTATTAGTTTTTTTTCAAGGTTAGCAGGTAATAAAATTCCTCTTCTTTTCACACAATAAGATCTTGGAAATTACTTCTTCATTTTAATCTACTTAACTAAATTTTCATGCAAGTATGCTAATTGGATGCCTAAAAGAGAAAAAAGATACTTGTTGCAAATAACTGAAGTGGTATCAAAAAGATGGAAGTTAGTTCCATCTCCTTGCTTGGTTGGAACAACTATTTCAACTCATTAAGCTGTTTGTGCGGATAATGACTTGATTTTTTACTTTTCTAATAAAACTGTGTCTCATTTTGCATATTTCTGAAAATGACCTATTATATAAGAGGTAGAGTCACTTTTAATAACGGGGTATTGTTTTTTGCCTGTCAGGTTTAGTCTACTGTGCTGACAAGAATGTTCAGTGAATTTTTATTAGTTTTCGTGCTGCCTTTCCTAATTGCTGTCCTGGATTTTCACTTACATCATTTGTGGTTCTGTACTTTAAGAATTGGAAGGATTCTACTAATCTCCTGTGATAAGGTAGATTCTCAAATTGTTGGGATTGATTTATGGTGCTTCCAAATGTTTACTTCATTCACTGAAGGATCAGCTTTTACTCAAGTCAATTCTTCTCAAAATATATCAGACAATAGCATTACTTAAAACAATTCTGACACTTATACATCTGACACCACAGTCTCATTTCTGCCTTATTCTGTGAAGATTGTTAATGAACTTATCCATGTTTTCTCTGGGATGCTGAAATCTTTCATTAAGTTGTGATTTTTCTTGAATTTTATTAGCCCGAAGGTTGAATTATCAAAGAAGTTTAATACCTCACCAAAGATATGTTCTACATCCTTTACACCTTGGTGAGCTAAACTATCATCAGTTAAACTTTCAGTTGGGTATAGAAGTGGGGCAGCACAGTGGCTCAGTGGTTAGCACTGTTGCCTCACAGTACCAGGGACCTGAATTCAATTCCTGCCTCAGACAACTGTCTGCGTGGGTTTCCTTTGGGTACTCTGGTTTCCTCCCACAGTCCAAAGGTGTGCAGGTTAGGTAAATTGGCAATGCGAAATTGCCCATAGTATTAGGTGCATTAGTCAGGGGTAAATGTAGGGGATTGGATCTGGGTGGGTTGCTCTTTAGAGGGTCGGTGTGGACTTGTTGGGCCAAAGGGCTGTTTCCACACTGTAGGGAATCTAATCTGACTTGACTTACTATTGGTTTAGCATTAATTTGGACGCAATTCTACATCTCAAATATTGTTTTTGGCAAGATGTCCAGTTTTATTTGGCCCATTTCTAAAACTTAGTCTTGCTCATAACATTTCTTCTGACACCATGTCTTATTAATGTGTTTATCTATTTTGCCTTCTTATAACTGTAACAGTAATAGCAGTTCTGCTTATCTTTGTTGCTATAAGTGAGGTCTTGCCTGCATTTTGTGGCAAAAATGGTGGATTCCCACCCTTTTTCTATCCTCTCTATAAATCCAATTTTTGCAACTTAAATAAACAGTTATTAGTTTTATCATAGTTTTACAGAATGACTCCAGCCCATCGCAGTTCAAAGAAATTCTATTCGCTTTTATTATGGACGGCTCGGTGGCTCAGTGGTTAGCACTGCTGCCTCACAGCGTCAGAGACCCAGGTTCAATTCCTGCCTCGGGCAACTGTCTGTGTGGAGTTTGCACATTCTCCCTCTGTGTGGGTTTCCTCCCACAGTCCAAAAATGTGCAGGTTAGGTGAATTGGCCATGCTAAACTGCCCGTAGGGTTAAGTAAGGGGTAAATGTAGGGGTATGGGTGGGTTGCGCTTCGGCGGGTTGGTGTGGACTTGTTGGGCCGAAGGGCCTGTTTCCACACTGTAATGCAATCTAATCTAAATTGTCCGTAGTGTTAGGTGTAGGGGAATGGGTCTGGGAGGGTCCCTCTTCAGAGGGTTGGTATGGACTTGTTGGGCTGAAGGGCCTGTTTCCACACTATAAGTAATCTAATCTAAATTATTATGGTTCTTATGAAGAAATTCTCACCAATTCCCGCAGTTTGAGTAATTTCTGTCAAAATCTTTATCCCATTAAACCATGATCATTCCGATTATTGGTTCATTAATGCGCTTGGAATGTTTGTTGTTCCTTTTTGTTTTATTTTGTGTACCTTTTGCTGTGCAAGCACTCATTGCCCATCATCAGGTGATGGTGAACTGTCAATAAAATGCAACATAGCTGCAATTTGTTTTCTGTCAATAAGTTTCCATATTCACTTGATGATATTTCTGAAGTTAATGCCACTTCCTTAAGACACCAAATGTTCACATAGGTCACTTATATCTGACAGAGTTACCTTATATTTCACTTCCACAATGTTCTGCCTCTGAGGATTTTCCACTACCAACATTAATTTACTCAGGATTTCATTCTTTCTTGATGATATTTCTGAAGTTAATGCCCCCTCGTAAAGACACTAAATGCTAATATAGATCACTTAGATCTTACACTGTTTTCTTGTATTATACTTACACTGGAATTTTTCCACTATTGACATTAATTTACTCAGGATTTCTTTCTTTCTGCCCTGACTGTCTTGGAGACTATAAAATTGCACTGTTGCTTTTCCAGGTCATTTTTCTCCAAATGATGTGCTTCTCTGTCTGGAAGAAAGCTGTACTCCTCTTGAACCTCCTTTGTCTTTCTGAAGAACTTGTTTAAATCTCGACTCACTGTTCCATGGACATGTTTTTTTTCTGTTATACACTCATAGATATGCTGGGTCAACATTTATTGCTCATCCCTAAATGCCCCTTGAGAAGGATCTGGTGAGCTTCTTTATTGAACCATTGAACCATTGCATTCCATGTGCTGTAGATAAGCCCACAATCTACAGCTTTTGCCCGAAAAGTCGATTTCGAAGCTCCTTGGATGCTGCCTGAACTGCTGTGCTTTTCCAGCACCACTAATCCAGAATCCTCATATGGATGGTCATCCTTTTCTCTGGCCAACCCCAGTGTCTTCTTAGGGCTAAAGAGATCAAAGGGTATGGGGAGAAAGCAGGAACAAGGGACTGAGTTGGATGATCAGCCATGATTATTTTGAATGGTGGATCTGGCTCAATGGGCTGATGGCCTGCTCCTGCTCTATGCTTCTATGTTTGTTGTATCATACAGTGTGAGATGTCTACAGTCTGCCACTTCTTGCTCACTTATGAGTTCGTTTCTTCCTGTAAAAAGGCAAAGGGAAGGATTGTGTTTTGTTCAATTGGATGGGAGAGATGATGACAAAGGGGACATTCCTGACAGAAGACGTAATGAGGTGACATCGGTGAGCGAGATGGAAGCCTCGAGGGAAGGAAGGATCTCTAGATTGGGGTGATAAAGTAGGAGAGAGCTTCTGAGCAGACGTGCTGCAGGCAATACTTTTCACTGTATCTCGGTACATCTGACAACAACAAATCAAATCAATAGTGTAGTTCGTGACACTTGCTGAGAGATATGGAAGTGGCAGAGTTAGAGTCAGTAGTGATAGCTCTGTAGCAAAAGAAGATGGATTTTTTTTACAATTGCCAAGTTCATTAACCTTATTCCTGCTTTGCTGGTTATTATATTTGACCTGGCTTTTTCCAATTCCCCTCCTGATCACCAGTATGTTCACCCATTTTGTCCTCATCATTAAAAACACAAACAATCAAATGCTGCCTTGAAGGATCAGTTGAAATTTCTCCCATTCTCAGTGATACCATTATAAACTGTCCTTCAATGGTCTGATACTATCTTTCACAGACATCCAACTCATCACATCACCACAATAATTGCCCATCACTTCCACAGTTACCTTTTGTACCGTCCGTTTTGTTGACCTCATAATAATCATCCCTTTTCTTTGCTGTTCCTTGCACTTAGCTCTGTTTGGTTGAGCAGAGGATGTCATCGATTAATGGTTTTCTGTGGAAAGGTAAAATGAGTCAGCAATAATTGATGGTTGGAGATGGACATGAAGAGTTCAGTTTACTGTGCTTTTTTTTGTCTCATTCCATTGCAGTTCCAGTGAGAGATGTGAGTGTGGTTTCTGCCTTTAGCAGTAACCAGTCACTGTGATATTTCAGAACATTGCAACAGGCAATATTGAGCATTGTGACATGTAAACTAAAATCAATGGAAAGGCAGTGGACTATGAAGAGAATAATAGGCAGTTAGAAATCAAGTGAACACAGTCAACAAGTTCAAATAATATCATAACCTGGAGAGCTTTCAGTACATAGCGAAGTCTTCCTTTTAATTTTCTGAATTTTTCTTGGACCTTGAATTTATAAGAATAAAACAAGATTTTTTTGCACAGAATTGAAACCAATTTGAAATGAATTGCATAATTACAAAATAAATGTTCCTTGCTGACCAGGTAAAGAAATATGCTTCTGTTGCTGCAAGATGAAGAAATTGAGAATTATGTTGTGACAAAGTTGGGAATGGTAGCCCCTGTGCTGTCAGGAAGTGTTCATGGAAATGGGATGTTGGCTGAATGAGATTGGGATGGTTAGGTGTTTGTTTTTGATTGTTAAGACTTGATAGACTGAAGGGCCTTTTTCTGTGCTGTAGACTTCTATGACTCTAAGAAAGAAAATCCAACCCATTAACACTACTGCTCTGTGATCTGTCCTGCCTGTCCTGGCTTTGTTTACCCTTCATGTGTGCTATGAATAAAGCTTTTGGCGACCTTAATTTTCTCATGTATCTGGATGACATACTCATCTTCGGTTCAACATTCAAGGAGACCTGCACAAGAATATTCACTGTCTCAGCTCACTTGTCACATTTTAACTTGAAAGTCGAACTATGGATGTGGCAACTTTTCCAGACCAAGTACAACACCTCAAGCACTTTGTTATCCACAAAAGCATGATTTTTGATTTAAAAATTTGAATAGTAGAGGAGTAGCGTCTAAGTTGCAGAGTGAGTTGTGTGCTTAATATAGAAGGTTTGTGCAATACTATGTACAAGTTTGTTGCCTGAGTCCATGATTTACTGAGTATGGCATGATCCTTTATCTCAGGGAGAAACTGAGGAGTGCAGGTGCTCGGGGATTGTTGTAGGTTGCAACAGGGCATTGACAGGATGCAGAGCTGGGATGAGAAGTGGCAGATGGAGTTCAATTTCAAAAAGTGTGAAGTGATTCAGTTTGGAAGGTCGAATTTGCATGCAGGTTACAGGGTTAAAGACTGGGTTCTTGGCAGTGTGGAGGAACAGGAGGGATCTTGGGGTCCACATCCATAGATCCCTCAAAGTTGCCACCCAAGTTGATAGGAGAAAGTGAGGACTGCAGATGCTAGAGATCAGAGTCGAAGAGTGTGGTGCTGGAACAGCACAGCAGGTCAGGCAGCATCCAAGGAGCAGGAGATTCAATGATTCGAGCATAAAGTCTTCATTGGGAATGATCCGTTAAGGAGTTTACCGGGGAGCTGGAAAGCAGCTTGTGAAGATATCTTTTGTACGCTCAATGGAAGCCTGCCTCATCGTCTGTCCTTGGCCACCCCGATTTCCAACTCATTTTCATTCAGAAACTGAGTCAGTTTCCATTGACCCAGGAGTGGAGCTGTCACAGGTTCAAGAGCAGGAAACAATGGTTCACATTTGCCAGTTGGCATCTTAAGCTGAATGGAAGGAACATGGGAAATGACTCCAGGATGAAACTCAAACTGCTGGCTTGGAGATTCCCTGTTTTCCCGAAGTTCAGAGATGTCCTGAGTTTGATGTATTCACTGGCAACAATCTACTCAGCTACTCCTGAATATTCCATAAGCAGTGAGCAACAAAACACATTGGGCAGAGGAACTTGAGTAATTTTGATTCCTGACACAGTAGAGATGAAGAACAAAAATCATGCAAATGTTAAATAAAAAACAAACGAAATGAAGGTGCTGTAAATCAGGAGCAAAAACAGAAGTTGCTAGGAAAGCTCAGCAGGTCTGGCAGCATTTGTAAAGAGAAATCAGAGTTAATGTTTCAGGACCAGTCACCTTACCTGGGAAAATATTGGTTTATACACAGAAGATAGGTGGGGGAGGAGCTAAGGCGTAAATATTAGGTGGGGATGGAGGCCAAAAGAAAAAAACACAGTTGGACAGACAAATGAGTAGATAACGATCTGACGAGTGGTGAATTGTTATGGAAACCCCACTAGACATATTTCCCTTCCCCCTCTTGTCTGCCTTCCGCAGGGACCGTTCCTTCCGGGATGCTCTAGTCCACTCGTCCGTCATTCCCAACATTCCCCTCCACAGTTCCATGGCTCCTTTCCCTTCAACCACCGAAGATGTAATACCTGCCCATTTCCCTCCTCCCTCCTCAGTATTTGAGGCCCCAAACAAAACTTTCAGGTGAAGCAACACTTTAACTGCACTTCCCACAATGTGGTCTATTGCATTCGCTGCTCTCCTCGACACTGGGGAAAAAAGGCACAGACTGAGTGACCACTTTGCAGAACAGCCATGTCCTGTCCTCAAAAAAGACCCTGAGCTTCCTGTTGCCTGCCACTTCCACACACCACCCTGTTCCCAGGCCAACATCTCTGTGTCAGGCTTGCTACAGTGCTCCAGCAAAGCTCAACACAAGCTGGAAGAACAATCTCATTTTCCACTTGGGATTGCCACAGCCCTCTGGACTCAATATCAATTTCAATAACTTTTGGGCTGCAGCTCTCCCATGTCCTTACCCAACTCCCACACACCAGGCATTGTTATCACACAGTCTGCTATTAAACACAGAGGTAAAAACAATGACTGCAGATGCTGGAAACCAGATTCTGGATTAGTGGTGCTGGAAGAGCACAGCAGTTCAGGCAGCATCCAAGGAGCTTCGAAATCGACGTTTCGGGCAAAAGCCCACAGTCCCCAGTAACATCAATTCACCCTCCCAGCTAAATTGTTATCGACTCCATTGTCTGTCCAACTACTCTTCCCTCTCTTTGGGCTCTATTCCCACCTATCATTTACTCCTCATACCCTCTTCCCCACTCTGCTGCATATAAACCAACATTTTCCCAGCTACCATCAGTTCTGAGGAAGGGTCACTCGACCCAAAACTTTAACTTTGTTTTCTCTCCACAGATGCTGCTAGACCTGCAGAGATTTTCCAGCTATTTCTGTTTTTGTGTGCAATGCAAACATTGTTGCCCATAGAAGGAAGATGTCACACCTACGCCCCAAGCCAGTGGTAACTTTCTGATCCCAATTCCCGATAGCATTCAGTATAATATCCAATAGTTGTGCAATGGTTTCTTCCCCCAAGCCATCAGGCTCCTTAACTCTGTATGATCACACTCTATCCAATTTGCAATTTTCAGATGACCTCTGGAATTGCTGCTAAAACAATGTTTTATTAATGATCATTCAATGTTACATAGTAATTTGTCCACCACTGTGCCTATTGTCTTGTCTTGTCAGGAGTTACTGGGCTGTCTTGTATGTTTTGCACTTCTCTACGCACTTTATGCTGCCCTATGTATGACTGTACTCCTGTATAGTCTGTGTGTTCATCTAGCACCTTGGTTCTGGAGGAACACTGTCTTGTTTTTATTGTACCAGCTGTGTATGGCAGAATTGACAAATAAAGTTACTCTACTGTACTACAATATTCAATGAGGATCACTGATGCAGTTTTGAGTGAACCAGGTCCAGACATTGAGCGTTGGGTGTCATTTCACCTTTGCCATTTACCTTGGAGAAAGATGTCAGACAGTTTCAGGTGTTTGGCACTGGCCTCAGTAGGCTGCAGCATTATTGGATGGCTGAGCACTTACAAAGCTGGTACCTGCTACTAACAGAGTCGAGATGGGCAGAGAAACTGTTGAGGTATTGGAAGAGGATCAGAGAGAAGTATGGAATCATCAATCAACTCACTCATGACACGGAGGGACAGCCCTAAATGTTAAGTGTTTGTCGCAGTTCATGATCAAGCAGAACACCATGAGACATAAAAGATAATTGTCCTGAACAGGTGGTATTGCTGACCAGGATAGCTGCTGATATTTATGACCTACTGTCATAATTATGAGAAGTGGACTTTGGCCAAATCAGGGGAGCAACTTCACCACAGCATGGGATCCTTGGTCGCAAAGAGATCTGTAGAGGTACTCAATACATATTTATGATGCTCAACCCAAAACAGAAACAATACTGAGCATGTTCTTGTATTGACGGAATCTTCACCAAGTCCTCCCACCCATGACTGAAAGGTCTTGCCTCGAGCCAGAGTCTGGTGTGTGATTGATTTGGGATTTTGTTGCTCCGTGTCAGAGTCACTCTGATCTGGGCTGCAATTTTGAGAGCAACATCCGTCTGCTTTGCAAGGTCTATGGAATTACCAAGATCGAACACAGAACATTACAACACAGTACAGGCCCTTCGGCCCTCAATGTTGTGCCGACCTGTGAAACCAAGCGCTACACCACCTGCTGTCATCTGGACACTAATGGACAAACAAATGATTCAATTGTGCTCGGCATAACCATGTCCATCTGACAGTAACTAGAAATGAAAGTGTGGTGTTAGGCAGCATGGTGGCGCAGTAGTTAGCACTGCTGTCGCACAGCACCAGGGTCCCAGGTTCGATTCTAGCCTCAGTTGACTGTCTGTGTGGGGTTTGCACGTTCTCCCCGTGTCTGCGTGGGTTCCCTTCAGGTGCTCCGGTTTCCTCACAGAGTCCAAAGATGTGCAGGTCAGGTGAATTGGCCATGCTAAATTGCACACAGTGATGGGTGCATTAGTTAGAGGGGGGTGTGGACTGGTTGGGCCAAAGGGTCTGTTTCCACACACTAAAAAGCACAGCAGGTGAGGCAGCATCTGAGGAGCAGGAGAATTGATGTTTCGGGCATAAGCTCTTCATCAGGAATCCACGCTGATTCCCCTGCTCCTCGGATGCTGCCTCACCTGCTGTGCTTTTCCAGCATCGCACTCTCAACTCTAATCTCCAGCATCTGCAGTCCTCACTTTCTTGAGTAACTGGAAATGGCCTGAGTTGTACCTTCTGGAGCTGGATTGTGGTTACAATGATACCTACACTCATTGGCACACTATTGTATTCACTTTCTCTTCGTTGCACAACCCCGATCCTTCCTGTGGACCATCTTCTTTGGCTTAGCACACCTTCCGACAGGAATGGCAAGTTCATTGTGTAGATCACTGAGCATCACACAAGGTGAGGCCAAGCACTCAAGATGGTGTCTGAGAGACTGAGTGATAAGTGCTGGGAAGAAAGTCACTGAACTATCACAAGGCTGACAGGACTGTCACAAGAGTAGTCATGATTTGGAGATGCCGGTGTCGGACTGGGGTGTACAAAGTTATAAATCACACAACACCAGGTAATAGTCCAACAGGTTTAGTTGGAAGCACACTAGCTTTCGGAGGCCACACCTGATGAAGGAACGGCGCTCCGAAAGCTAGTGCTTCCAATAAACCTGTTGTGTGATTTTAACTTTGTCACAAGAGTAGTCTTTGAAAAACCAAGGGTGGGAATGAGATTCAGGATGTGAGGGACCTGAACTGTTTTTCTTGAGGGTAGTAGTGGTAAAAGTTCTCTTTCTTTCACACAAGTAAGTTTTGCAATCAGCCTCTTCATTTTGATCCAGTTAGATTTTTAAAAATTAAAATATGATATAGTTATGAGCCAAAATTAAAATATTTGTTGTAAAATGACTAGTAAAACTAAAAGAGGGAGTCAATTCCCCCTTTTCAAAGCTCATTAATCATACAATAAACCATCTTATTAACAAAGATAGCAGGCTCTTCTGTTAAGGTTCACCAATGGCCTATCATCTACCATTCATAATTGGACAGGATAATGAGAGACAATGTAGATAAAAGAGGATTGGCAATGGATTCTGGGGACTCTTATGACATTGTGGTAATGTGCCTACCTCTGAGTGAGAAACCCAGTTCAAATCTCTTTGGTTCCAGAGATGAGTAACACCGTCCCTGAACAAATTGAGTAGAAAATGTTAAAAAGAGCTGGGTTCTATCTGCACTCCAGTTTAATTTAAATCCTCCCCTATTGCTGCACTTCCCCCTGGTGGGAAGTGCTTGTTAACTGCTCACTTTGTCAAATGGCTGACTTAGTGATGTCATTGCTAAAAGTTAAAGATGATTGGTGAAAGTCAACTACCTCATCCACCCTTGCCCGATATCCCATACTGGCACTGTGCCAATTACTACAGACTGAACTTTCCCAAAACCAGGGGAAGCATCAAGTTTTGGGAGTTTCACAGAGGGCTTCTCTCCTTCAGGGTGGTAAACTATTGTCAAAGCCCCTCGTTATCTTTATAATCATAAGAGGCCACAGCCTAGTCAGCTTGAAATCACTTCAAAACTTTAGGTGTACATTCATAAGTTCATAAGATATAGGAGCAGAATGAGGTCATTCGGTCCATCGAGTCTGCTCCACCATTCGATCATGGCTGATATGCTTCTCACCCTCATTTTCCTGCCTTCTCCCCATATCCCTTCAACTCATTACCAATTAAAAATCTGTTTAACTCCTCCTTAAATTGACTTACTGTCCCAGCATCCACCGCATTTTGGGGTAGCAAATTCCACAGATTCACATCCTTTTGGGAGATGTCATTTCTCCTCAACTCTGTTTTAAATTTGCTACTCCTTATCCTAAGACTATAACCTGTCATCCTAGAATCCCACACAAGAGTAAGCATCCACTCCATGTCTATTTTAACCACACCTTTTATCATCGTGAATATCTCAATTTGATTTCCCCTCATTCTTCTGAATTCCAGAAAGTAGAGGCTTAAACTGTTCAATCTCTCTTCATACGACAAACCCCTCATCTCTGGGATTAATCCAGTGAACTGTGTCTGAACTTCCTCCAATGCCACTACATCTTTCCTCAAATAAGGAGATCAAAACTGTGCGCAATACTCCAGGTGTGGTCTCATCAATTCTTTGTATAGTTGCAACAATACTTCCTTACTTTTATATTCTATCCCTCTAGCTCTAAAAGCCAACATTCCATTCCCTTTCTTTATTATCTGATGTATCTGCACACTCATTTTCTGTAACCTCATGAATGAGTACAACTAAATTCCTCTGCACCGGAGCACCCCAAAGTCTCTCCCTGTTCAGATAATACATCACCTTCCCATGTTTTCTGAATAAAATACATGACCTCACACTTTTCAACTTCAAACTCTATCTGCCGCATTTTGACCCCCTCTCCTAACCTATCTATATCCATTTGTAAGGTTCTCATTTCCTCATTACAATTTACCATCCCTCCAATTTTTGAGTCATCTGCAAATTTGGTTATCAAGCCTTCTGTCCCTGTATCCAAGTTGTTATTGTAGATTGTAAATAGCTGGGGTCGAAGGACCAAACCCTGTGGCACCCCAGTAGTTACTTCTTGCCATCCAAAACAAAATTATCCCAACTCTTTGCCTTCTGTCCATCAGCCAGTCACCTATCCAAGTTGATAAATTACCACTAATCCCACATGATTCTCTCCATTTGTCTCTCTGTCTGTCTGTCTGTCTCTCTCTGTCACTCTGTCTCAGTGTCTGTCTCTCGCAATGGTCACTTAATGTACATTTGCAGCCCTTTTTTGAAAAGCTTGGATTGAAACAAAAATGTCCACAGGTTCTGAGCCATGGTCATCACATTATGTGTGCAATAGACTCCTTGCCAATGGCTGGTGAGGTGCCCTATAGCTCAAATTTCTTCTGCTCAATGTTGATTCATTATTCTATTCTCACTGTATTTTACCAACTGAATAATGATTATCTGAGTTGTTCGGGGTCTGGGAAAATTCAGAATCATATTTTACTGCACAGACCCAGTAGCTGTCCATTCCATCCTGTTCCCTCCACTTTGTTCAGCAATGTTAATGCAACCAAAAGGTAAGAGAAGTTTTTTTTTCATAGCTGCCTGTAAATTAGGTGACAGAAAGCTGGAATGATCTCATTTCCAGGTTTGTATAAAATATCAACTCTGGTATTTTTTCCTAATTAAATACATCAGGGAGTGCATTTCTGATCTCAAACTCAGGGAGTTAATTAAAAAGTCAAAAGCGCCCAACTGCTTATTTGTGAATCTTGGGGTATGGATTACCAGGAGCAAGAGAATATAGACAAAGAGCAAAGACAGGATTTTAACAGGCTCTCAGTCTGTCTGCCTGCTGACTATAAAGCACAAGTTTTAAAACAAAAGCATTTCGTGGGAATCCCAGGTAGTTTGCATTTCCCTTGTGACACATTAGCAGTCCCTCCTACTGCCACCTTGTACCCAACTCCTTTTCTTTGCTCCATTGTATCTAGTCAGGAGATTGTGCCATCAAACCCACACTGCTGCCCTTTACATACCGAGTTTCTGAATCTTTTCCAACAAGAGAAGAGCGCACATCACTTCCAGTCATCATTCATTCAGAATTGTGAAGTAATCTTTTATGACGCCATAAAAAAATCTGAAATGTGAATCATTTCTGTCTGCTTTGACCATTTCTTTTCAAACATTGAAATTTTTGTATGAGAATGATAAAATGGAATAGTTTATTTTCAGCTGGAAAATCTTCTCACAACTTGGATGCTTGTGTGTTGAAATCTTTTGCACTACAATTTAATGACATATGTTCAAACTTCTCAAAAGGAAACAATGGTACGGCAACTGCTCTGCCCTGCTCTGTAAGAAACTACAGAAGGTTGTGTGCACAGTCCAGATCATCACAGAAGCCAACCTCCCATCCATGGACTCCATTTGCATTTCCGGCCGCTGTGGAAAGGTTACTAAAACCATCAAAGACCCTTCCCACCCCGGTAATGCTCTCCTACAACCTCTTCCATCAGGCTGAAGACACAGACGCCTAAACGCACACACCAACAAGTTCAAGAACAGCTTCTTCCCTGCAGTTATTAAACTGCTGAATGAACTCTCTAACTTCACCTTCTCCTCTTGTTAATGTTGATCTTGCTTTGGGTACCTCCAGTGCAGTGTAACCTGTATGCCTCACTCTGTCCTAATTTTCTCGGCCTTTGATCTGTATGTCCTTGCTTACTGTGATCTGCCTGTATGCTCACAAACAAAACTTGTCACTGTAATCAGGTACACATAACAATACATCAAATTGATCATTCATTCAATCAAAACTGAGTAACCTTCCTAGCCCAATGAAAGTCATTCAGCATCAACGTTTCCATGTCAATACTCATCACCCATTTGCTTTATGTTATCATTCCCACTTTGTGGAATGTCAGCTTGGTAACTGGGAGTTAATGCTGGTGTCTTGCAGGTCCTGGGCTTATTGGCTGCAAGCCAATGGAATTTAAATGGAATTTAAAACAAATGATTCCAGAAAGTATACACAAGGACTTCCTCAGACCACAGATGGAATACTTTGAACAGTTTGAGCCCTGTCTTGGGGAAGAGTCTGTCCACATAAGGTTCTCTCGGCTATTATCAGGGATGGACGGTCTGTCTTCTAAAGGGAGGTTTAGTGGGTTGGGACTGTACTTAATCGAAATTAGAAGAGTGAGAGGCAACCTGAATAAGATTCATAGGTGATGAACACGGTAAATATGGATAAGGTTGTGGGAGAGTCTCGGACCAGAGGACATATTCTCAGAATAAGGGGTTACATATTTAAGATGGATTTGAGGAGGAATTTCTTCTCTCAGAGGGTCATGAGTCTACAGAATTCTTTACTGCTGAGGTCTGTTGAGTCTGACTTATCAAGTATATTCAAAGCTGAGAGAGACAGATTTTAATTAATAAGGGAATCAAAGGTTATAGTGAAAAGGCAGGAAGGTGGAGGAGAGGATTTCCAGACCATCCATCATTTCACTGAATGGCAAAGCAGTATGATGGACTGAATGGCCTCCTTTTGCTCCCACACCTGATGAGTTTTGATGTATCGTTCTGAGCCATTTTCTTGCCAGTTTTTGTCAATGGGGGTCTTGCCGTTGCCTTCCATTCTCAGAGGCAGGACTATGGAGCAGGTGTTAGGTCTACCCCTGCTGAAATGGGAAATGGACCTGTGCTGTTGGTATTATTCTAGCCGCAATGAGATAACTAATAGACTCATTTAAGTTACTTTCTTTTGTTAGCAATCACAAAAGTTATGAATAGCATCACTAAGAAGCAATCTGTTTGTAACCTTAATGATCCCTCTTTAAGTGCTCAGCTTTAACACTGGCATTTCAGAAAGTGGTAGATTCATTTTGTATTTCTTTGAATAGAATTGTGCAAGGACATAAGTTTTAAGTGCCCATTTCTCTTCTTTGAGCTGGTGCTTCTGCTCCATCAGACATTTCACAGACAAATGGACAAATGTGTCGAGGATTGACAGATGGAGTTTAATTTAGATAAATGTGAGGTGCTGCATTTTGGAAATGTAATCAGGGCAGGACTTATACACTTAATGGTAAAGTCCTGGGGAGTATTGCTGAACAAAGAGACTTTGGAGTGCAGGTTCATAAATCATGGAAAGTGGAGTCATAGGTAGACAGGGTTAGTGAAAAAGGTGTTTGATATGCTTTCCTTTATTGGTCAGTGCACTGAGTATAGGAGTTGGGAGGTCATGTTGCGGCTGTACAGGACTTTAGTGAGACCACTTTTAGAATATTGCATGCAATTCTGCTACAAGGAGTACATTGTGAAATTTGCAAAGGTTCAGAAAATATTTACAAGGATGTTTCAAGATTTGGAGGGTTTGAGCTTTCGGGAGCAGCTAAATAGGCTGTGGCTATTTTCATTGGAGCATCGGAGGCTTTTAGAGGTTTACAAAATCATGAAAGGCATGGATAGAGTAAATAGACAAGATCTTTTCCCCGAGGTGGGGGAGTCAAATGCTGGCAAATGGGATTAGATTTATTTCAGATATTTGGTGGGCATGGGCGAGTTGGACCGAAGGGTCTATTTCCGTGCTGTACTTCTCTAAGACTCTAAATGATTGATGCTTATCTGTGAATCACGGGTTCAAATCTCATACTAAAGCCTTGATCACAACATCAAGGCTCACACTACCAATCCAGAACTGAGGAAATTTCATAGAATCCCTATAGTGTGGAAGCAGGCCATTTGGGTCCACACTGCCCCTTCAAAGAGCATCCCACCTAGACCCAACTCCATCCACATAACCCTGCATTTCCCATGACTAATCCACCTAACCTTCACATCTTTGGAATATGGGAGGAAACTGGAGCACCTTGAGGAAACCCATGCAGACACAAGGAGAATATGCAAAATCCACACAGACAGTCGCCCAAGGCTGGAATTGAATCCAGGTCCCTGGCACTGTGAGGCAGCAGTGCTAACCACTGAGCCACTGTGCTGCTGTAATGATGCCTCGAGCTTTAGGACGGGGCATTAAACCAAAGATCTGCCTTCCCCCAGACATGTAAACATCCCATGTCATCTCTTCCAGAAGAACATAAATATAATAGTCAGTTCTTCTATAGCGCAAGGGTTGTATTCTTGTCCAACCCCACATTATAGAACAATTGTGCTTTAGAAACAGCGCTTAAAGTGTTGGTAATGCAATAGCGTTACAGCCAACACAGGTTTTAAAAGTTTGCACTTTAGAAACAATTCATCAATTGCATTATAGCGAATTCAGACTAATGAAATGTGTTATAGCAGAATGTCCTGGAGATGATCTGGTTAATATCAAAGCATTCTGCAGGGATCGGATGGGTGTGCAAAGTCAAAGGATGGCAATCATTCAAGGTGGAAGCTCATCATCTCCAGGAAAATGTGGAGGGCTGTGGGTGGGGGGTCATAGGGGATAATAAATACAGGCCTTGCCAGTCACAGCAAATTACTGAAGATTCTGGAAAACAATTATTGCTGGAGATCGGTGAGCATTTCGGTAATGCCTACATTCTCTTAAACAAATAATTTTAAAAATGGCTGCCTCTTGTCCTGCTTTACATCAGTGACTACACTTTATCTGTCCTTCAGTGGTTTCACATCACTTTGGGACATCCTGTAGTTGTGAAATGGTGCTATATGAGTGCAGACTTCCATTGCCTCCTCAATGGGATGTGCTTTGCCTTTGGGCTACATGGAAAGACATGATTAATTGGCTAATTCATTACTGTCCAAAGGATACTATTACCCAAAGTGACACTATCCGTAAGGATTGATGGGGAAAAAAGAACTCTGACCCAATTAGAAGGAATAAGAAACAAGACTGTGTCTTGGTGGAACTTTTACATCACATGCTTACTGAGGAGAGCACGCATTCTCGAGGATGAATCTGATGAAACAAGGAGAAAATGCTGGAAATGCTCAAAAGATCATGTGGAAGTCATGAAAAAGATGCAGTTAACCAATGGAGATTGCTCCCCCTTTCCAAACATCTCCTCCCAGTCAAACACAGGCTGGAGACTGGTCTGCAGAGTTATGTCTTTAATGAATATGTAGATAAGTTCCTGAGGTCAGCTGTGATGTAACTGTGACATCAGTAGTCATGCGTTTTTTTCTCTGCAGAAGGTTAGAATGTGTCCAGTTTAGAATATTCTGCCTTACAATCATGCATTATCTATGAATACGCGTTAAAATGTACTCCAGGTATCCGGATGGAACAGTCTCTGTAATTCATTGCTGGGCTATCTGAACATCCAAAGGACTCATGCAGACCTGTCCAGAAACCTTCTTGCTTTTAAGGACCTCATTATCATGGCTGGTTTTCAACCAGAGGCTGGCAGAGAACATATCATCTGTAAGGAGTCAGCAGCCAACCTAATATGGGATGCCTGTCATTCTCAAGCATTTAGTTCTTGAGTTGAAATGAATGATGTCCAGGATAGGGGGTGGATGGAGGTTCACAGACATCCCTGTCTTTGGATTCCCTCCACACCAGCCACTGATCCCCCTTCCCATAGTTTCCACTCAACAGAGGTCCATGCTGAGGGCCAGGGTGCAACACCGACAGTGGTCATCATTCCTGGAGAGCAGTGTTCCAATGGATAGCAGCAATGCTCTTTAGACAGCTCCTGGGGTGTATAAGTTCTATCCCACGTAAGTTTCAACAGGTAAGTGACATCAGAGAAATGCAACACAGAGTACCCATGGAATAGCCTCACAATGTCAGCATCAAATTCTAACCGGCGTTGCAGGTCGGTAAACTTGCCATCCGAACAGGGATGGTTAGAGGAGTAATAGGGTTTATGCTTGTCAAAAGGGGGAATTTGAAATAGAAGATTAAAATGAAAGGTCCATGGTATGGATAAGCAAGAGAGATGATACTACTACAAAAAAAGAAATGTTATTCACTGTCCTGAGAGGGTTAGTACCTGAGATAATGTGAGTAGCACCACACACAGTTCTGATATTGCACAGACACAGAAAATCAATCTGAGCCAGTCAGTGGAGAGCTATATAAAGTTCTGGCAATGAGCAGTAGCACTGATGGAAGAAGTTGTGTAACCTGCTTATGGTTCACACATTACTGTAAACATCTTACTGCCTACTTTACCAAACTCTCTGGAATTTCTACTCATTAAAAACCAAACAGCAGGATTGTCCTCAACCAGAACAAATGACAACAGCAAAGACAAAGGGAATGAGAATGGGACAAGTAAGAAACTAAGTAGGTGAGTCCAAAACCAGAGGGCATGAGATTGAGGTGAGAGAGGAAAGATTTAAAAGGAGCAACTTTTTCACAGAGAGGGTAGTGCATGTATGGAACAAGTTGCCAGAGGAAGTGGTGGAGGCTGGTACAATTACAACATTTAAAAGGCATTTGGATGGGTTCATGAATAGGAAAAGATTGGAGAGATATGGGCCAAAGGTGAAAGTGAGGACTGCAAATGCTGCAGATTAGTCAAGAGTGTGTTGCAAGAAAAGCACAACAGGTCAGGCAGAATCTGCAGAGCAGGAAAATTATCATTTGGGCAAAAGCCCTTCATCAGGAATGAGGCTGGGAGCCTTGGGGGTGGAGAGGTAAATGGGAGGGGTTTGGGGCTGGGGAGAATGTAGCTGAGAGTGCAACAGGTGGATGGAGGTCATGAGGGTGGTGCTGAGCTGGAAGTTTGGAGCTGGGATAAGGCGGGGGAAAGGGAAATGAGGAAACTGGTGAAATCCACATTGATGCTGTGGGGTTGGAGTGTCCTGAGGTGGAAGATGAGGCGTTCTTCCTCCAAGTGTCAGGTGGTTAGGGAGTGGCGATGGAGGAGGCTCAGGACCTGCATGTCCTTAGTGGAGTGGGAGGAGGAGTGTTCCGCCATGGGGCGGTGGCGTTGGTTGGTACGGGTGTCCAGGAGATGTTCCCTGAAATACCAAACACAGGCAGAAGGAAGTGGTTCAGTAAATGATACCTGATTGGCATAGACGAGTTAGACCAAAGGGTCTGTTTCCATGCTGTACAACTCTATGACTCTATGTTTTAAAAGAACTGCAAATGACAAAAGAATGAACAGCTGACCAAAAGCAAGCAAATGTAAAGCAAGAAGAAAGTGAAAGAGAAAAATTGATAAATGGGCAACAAGAAAAATACAAAATGGGGCTGAGATCTTGAGCTAAAGTTGTTGGGATGAGCATTGAGTGCAGAGTGTAGAGAGAAAGGCTAGGTGCTGTTCCTGAAGGCTGTTTGAAACATCAATGGAATGCTGCAGGAGTGCGAAAGTTGGGCAGGAAGAGCAGGACCAAGCTGGAACATTAAAATGGCAGGTGACTGGCAGATCAGGATCATGCTCAGATTCAATGGATATGCTGTACAAAGGCATTGAGGCCGAGATGTGATCAACCATGATCAGGCCTGACGGGCTGAATTGCCTCCTCCTGCTCCTAGTTCTTATGTTCTTTAAAGATAAAAACAAACTTGCATCCACAGGATTTACAGTAATGCTGAAAGAAACAGGACATGTCCAGGAGATGGCTGATCATCTTTGAGAGGATTTATTGACAGAGATTCCTGGAAACACTACAGGTTTCGGTATATTTTCTCAGCTTCCAGCGACAGTGATGAAGGAGAGAGTGCACGAGGATAAATCCATTTAAAAAATAATAGAATCAGGACCTTAAGCCACATTGTGCCTCTCTGCTGCTGACTCTCTCTCCCTGCTGCTGAGTCTTTTCCCTTCATATAACAATCTAATTCCCTTTTGAAGCACAATTGAACCTGCCTTCATCATACTCTCAGGATGTGCCTTTCAGTTTGTAATCAGATGATGAATGAAAAAAAATACATTTTTCTTCTCAGGTATTGCTAGTAAGTCTCAGTCTGAATGAAGAATTGACTCTGCCTAGTTTCTTTGCTCATTACACTTGAATAAGTTTTTTTTTGTCAACAGTTTTCTGGAAACTGAATGACAAGAGGCAATAGGAGCAGATGAAATTTCATTTCAATTGTAATTGTTGCCAAAGACCAGTTGGACTAAACGCCTCTTTTTATGCTTTTTGATGCTATAGATTTTTACAGATTCAGCTGCATCAGTTGCATTGCACAGCTGACATGCATCATATTACAAGTTGCCTTTTTCTCTTCAGGAAATGTAGCTCGCACATTCCTTTCATCCATACAATTCCCATTTCTTCTTCAATTCAAACTACGCTCCCCAAGGCACAATTTATCTATTCTGTTCTGCTCCTGTCTTCTGTCATGGCTCTCAAAATATTGCTGGAACTGCCTTCTCTTACAAATGATCCACTATGATATTAAAGGCCATTTTTGCTTCAGTCATCCATTATGGTAAAGGTATGTTTATGATGATCAATTCTTTCGCAATTTAAATAAATCATGCAACCTCACCAGTGAAAGGTTTCTGTGCACTGTATATTTGATGGGAGTTTTATGATCCTAGGTATTTAACTCTCTCTCTGCACTACCAATTAGAGAATGTTGCAGCACAGAACCAGGCCATTCAGCCCCTCCAGTACCCATAGTCAGGCTTTCCCTGTATTCACTGGAACTTAGAAGAACGAGGGGAGATCTCAGAGGGACATTTAAAATCCTGATGGAACTGGACAAGCTGCATGCAGGAAGAATGTTCCCGATGCTGAGGAAGACCAGAACTAGGGGTCACAGTCTAAGAATAACGGGCAAGCCATTCAGGACTGATATGAGGAAGATTTTCTTCACTCAGGGAGTTGTGGAATTCTCTCCCACAGGAAGCTGTTGGGGCCAGTTCATTAAATAGATTCAAGAGGGAGCTGGACATGGTCCTTGCGGGTAAAGGGATCATGATGTATTTGGAGAGAGAGTGGGATTGGGATACTGGAATTCCATGATCAGCCATGGTCATATTGAATGGTGGTGCAGGCTTGAAGGGCCGAATGGCCTACTCCTGCACCCATTTTCTATGCTTCTATATTTTCTTCCAGTATTCATCAATTGTGTGATTCCAGCAAACAAGGATGAGTGATTATACAGTTGTGAATAACTTGCTATAATATCTATTCTGATGAAGGTTTCTCTGGACACAAAATGTTAGCTCAGCTTTCTGTCCCCAGCTGCTGACAGACCTGCTGAGTTTCTCTAGCAACTTCTGTTTTTGTGTGTTTGATAGAATTATTCCTTTGCTATGCACTTGTTTATATCCCCCTTCTTTCAAGAATTATGTTAGCTATCCACCACCTCTTTGGCACAACATCATTGAATAGGATGGGGGCAGAATAGATGAATAATCCAGAGGCCCTGTCTATTGTTCTGAATTTGAATCCATCAGGATTGATGATGAATTTTAAATTCAACTAATTTTTGAAAATCTAAAATAAATAATTAGCCTAATAGTGGCTACGTAACCACTGCAAATTGTAAAAACCCATCTGGTTCACTATTGTCCACAAGAGAAAGAAATCGCCAACTTTATATAGTGACTCCAGAACGAAAGAAATGGAATTGACTCTGAATTGCCATCTGGGTAATTAGGGATAATACTGCTGACCTTGCCTGCAGTACCAACATCCACTGAATTCATACAAGAAAATTCGAACCAATATTAAGTATGTGACATAATGTCTTTACTTGTCCTTTCTTTTGATTCTTCTATAATAAGTTTATGCAAACTCTCCAAAATGTATGCTCTTTGAATGGGGTGAAAAATGTATAATTTGTATATAATACCCCGTATATATACCTCTTATCCTTAGACTGAGACCCCTGGTTCTGGACTCCCCCATTATTGGGAACATCTGTCCTGCATCTACCCTGTAAGTCCCTGATAGAATTCCATAGATTTCTATGAAAGTTCCCCCCAAATTTGCGAAACTCTAATCAATACAATTCTACCCAATTCAGTCTTCCTCATGTTTTAGTGTTGCCAACCTAGGAATTAGTTTGAGAGAGACCTTGGAGTGCAGGTTCATAGCTCCTTGAAAGTGGAGTTGCAGGTAGATAGGATAGTGAAGAAGACGTTTGGTATGCTTTCCTTTATTGGTCAGAGTATTGAGTACAGGAGTTGGGAGGTCATGTTGCAGCTGTACAGGACATTGGTTAGGCCACTGTTGGGAAAAGATATAAAAGAGACCTAAGGGGCAACATTTTCACGCAGAAGGTGGTACATGTATGGAATGATCTGCCAGAGGATGTGGTGGAGGGCTGGTACAATTGCAACATTTAAGAGGCATTTGGATGGGTATATGAATAGGAAGGGTTTGGAGAGATATAGGTCGGGTGCTGGCAGGTGGGACTAGATTGGGTTGGGATATCTGGTCGGCATGGACAGGTTGGACCGAAGGGTCTGTTTCCACGCTGTACATCTCTTTGACTCTATGGCTCTATAAACCTTTGCTTTACTTCTTCAATACCAAGAACATTCATCACCAGGTAAGGAGACCAAAACCATGTGTAATATTCCAGGTGTGATCTCACCAAAGCCCTTTATAACTATAACAAAAAATCCCTCTTCCTGTCCTCAAATCCTCTCACTAGGAAGGCTAACATACCGTTTACATTCTTAACCACTTGCTGCACCTGCACGCTTACCTTAGTGACTGGTGCACCCAGGTCTTTGTGCACTTTCCTCTCTCTGAATTTATAGCCATTCAGATCATAATCCACCTTCCTGTTTTTGCTCCCAAAGTCATGGTGTGGAGGTGCCGGTGTTGGACCGGGGTGGACAAAGTCAGATGTCACATGACACCAGGTTCTAGACCAACAGGTTTATTTGAACTCACAAGCTTTCAGAGCACTGCTCATTCATCAGGTTTAGTTGATTTCACCTGACGAAGGACCAATGCTCCAAAAGCTTGTGATTTCAACTAAACCTGTTGGACTATAAACTGGTGGGGGCTCCTCGGATGCTGTCTGACCTGTTGTGCTTTTCCAGCACCACTCTAATCTAGACTCTGGTTTCCAGCATCTGCAGTCCTCACTTTTGCCTACTGGACTTTAACCTGGTGTCATATGACTTCTGACTTTGCCCCCAAAGTGGTTAATCTCGCATTTACCCACATTATACTGCATCTACCATCCATTTACCCACCCAGTAACCATTTTGTACATATACTTATTCTGTTTGTGACGATTTAAGTCATTCTCTACCATTGTGCTTTTCCTACTAAGGTGGACAATATCACATATATTCAGGTTATAATACATCTGTATTTGCCCACCCATGTAACTTGTCTAAATTGCTCTAAAGTGTCTTTACATACCTCTCACCACATATTCAGCCTCATATGAACATATCTCAGTGCCTAACCACCACATTAACTAATTAAACTAAAAGGAATAATCAATCAGACCAAATTTCAGCCTGGAATCTTGACTTGTCGAGTCACACCAACAGTTTGAATCAGAAATCCTTCCACTTTAGTCATTTTAAGTGCACTTATCCCATTACCCATCCTATTATTCAATGCTTTGTCTACCTGTTCTTTTTACCTGTAAATGTGGAAGAAAAATAAATTATTCAATACTCTTGCCATCTCTCCATCATTACTTGTTTTATTATCCTACCTATCCCTTAATGGTCCTTTTCCCAGCAGAGTCTTCTTTTATTATTGATGTGCTTAGAAAATGGGTTTTTTTGTTCCTTGATAATTTAATTTAGTAGTTCCTCTTTGCCTCCTAAATTGTTTTTTTTTTACTTCACTCCTAATGTCTTTCTGTTTTCTCTTATCATACACTCCTCTGCTATTGATGTACTTTTTAATTCACCTACTTAACCTTCAGTTGATCTCTCCTGTCTTTATTCATCCATAATGTCTTACTAGTGTTTCATTTCTTCTTTCTTTCTGGTAGAGTTTTTTTTTCCCTGCACTCACTTGAACACTGTTTCAAATGGTTACCATTGTTATTCAAACTAACAAAACAAACAATGCCCTGCTATTCTATTTTCACTGAGGTCCTTAGAAAACAATTGCATAATTATCTAAAAGGGAACAATTTTTGGGGGCGACTGGGTAAGGCTAGGTGAATTGCATTAATTGAGACCTGGCACAGAAATGCTGGGCTGAATGATCCTCACTCATGCAGTAACCACTTTATGCTCTACATTCACAAACACAAACAGAAATTTTTAGAAAAGCTCAGCAGGTCTGGCAGCATCTATGAAGAGAAATCAGAGTTAACATTTCAGGTCAAGTGACCCTTCCCCAGGACTGCTGGTAGCTAGGAAAATCTCGGTTCATATGCAGAAGATAGGGTGGAGGAGAGGGGGTAAGGATTAAATGATAGATGGGGATAGAGCTCAAAGAAAGAGAAGAGCAGTTGGTCAAAGGAGTGAACCACAATGTGGCTATGAGGATGAAGAGCTGTTAATGTTAAAGATCACACACCAGCAGGTTATAGTTCAACAGATTTATCTGGAAGCAAGAGCTTTTGGAGTGCTACTCCTTCATCAGAATAACCACCTGATGAAGGAGCAGCGCTCTTAAAGCTAGTGCTTCCAAATAAACCTGTTGGACTATAACCTGGTGTGTGATTTTTAACTTTGTCCACCCCAATCCAACACCAGCTCCTCCACACCATAGCTGTTAATGGAGATTGTTAGTGGCTAGTAATGGGTTGTGTGTAATGGCAGACCATGTGACAACAAGGCCTGGTGTATGGGGGTTGGGTTAAAGACATGAAAGAGCTCAAGCCCTAAAGTTATTGAACTCGATTGGCTGCAGGGTTCCCAAGTGAAGAATGAAGCGCTACTCTTCCAGCTTGCACTGAGATTTGCTGGCACACTGCAGCAAGTCTGAGGCAGAGATGCTCAACATATCTTTTTGACAAAATTGTGCACTGATGTTCCCAAGAACTATTTGCAACCCCTCAAAATCAACTTTTCTTTCAATGCTGACTTGATTACCATTATAGTTATGGCGTATCCATCTTTGCAATTGTCAGTTTGAAACACATTATTATGATCGCTGAGATTGTCTTACCTACTTTTGCTGCTCTTATCAGCTGTGGTTCATTCCCCATTAAAGTGCAAATTCTACAGCAGAGGTCAACAAAGTAAATGGAAGAAATACATAAAGGGAGCATAAAAAAGCAATTGCAAGAAATGTCAAAATCAACACAACAATTTTGAAAACTAAACTAGGGAAGATAGTGTGAGCAAAGACAATATGGGCCTTTTAGAAACTATTCACAGTGATATTATTAATGAGTATAAGGAGATGGTGGATTTGGTCACTGATTATACTCATTTGCTAATAGCAGCAAGGGACAAAGTCAGTGTCTGACATGGCCAAATCACATGTGGGCCAGGCTGGGAAAAATGGCAGATTTCCTTCCATAAACCACATAATTGAAAAAAATTGGGTTTTAAAACAACCAGTGATAGTTTTGTAGTCATAATTATTGAAGTTTATTTTCAAATGTAATAATTGAATTTAAACTACACAAGCTGCAGAAGTGGGATTTGAAACCCATGTCCAGAAAGGGTTTTCCTGGGATGTGGAAATTACTGGTTCAGTGACATTGGCACAACTCCAGGAGGACATCCTGCCCCATAGAGCTGCAAACAAATGAAAGGCCAGTGATGGTGGGTACACCCGGTACTGCAGGAGGTCCATGACTAAGAAGAACCGTGGATGATCTGGTGCCCATTTAGATTCAGGAACTGGCCAGGCTGGCTGACAGGCCTCGATGAGGAGGGGTGAGGGGCATGTTGGATAGGGCCTTCAAGACGGGAAGATCAAGCGAAGAGGAAAATATTGGGGGGAGGTGCCTCTAATCGGCACTGGATACCCAGAAAGGAGCCTTTTCCCACTACCTTTCACTTACCAGCAGCTTGTGTGTACAGACCTGGTGGGTTGAACATGGGATGTATGCCCTTTAGTATCTATTACATTTATGTGGTGATGAGATGAGATTCAGGTATGAGTAACAATTTCCTACTTGAGGTTCTCAGGCTAAAAGCAATTCACTAATGTGACACCTTCTCTAGTACTCGCAATATTGTGGTAGGGTTAGCTAGAGGAAGACATGGCATTCATTTGAATGAGTACACATACCAACTTTCCCACCCATAAAATACTGTGCAATGATATTCCAGAGGACATTGGTTAGGCCACTTTTGGAAAACTGTGTTCAATTCTGGTCTCCCGGCCATTGGAAAAATATCATAAAACCTGAAAGGGTTCAGAAAAGACTTACAAGCATGTTTGCTAAGGTTGGAAGATTTCAGCTATCGGGAGAGGCTGAATTGGCTGGGGCTGTTTTCTCTGGAGTGTCAGAGGCTGAGGCATGACCTCATAAAGGCTTATAAAATCATGAGGGGCATGGATAGGATAAACAGACAAGGTCTTTTTCTTGGGTGGGGAGTCCAGAAGTAGAGGGCATAGATTTAGGGTGAGAGGGGAATAATTTAAAAAGGACCTAAGGGGCAACTTTTTCACACAGAGGGTGGTGCATGTATGGAATGAGCTGCTAGAGGAAGTGGTGGAGACTGGTACAATTACAACGTTTAAAAAGCTTCTGGATGGGTATATGAATAGGAGAGGTTGAGTGGGAGATGGGCCAAGTGCTGGCAAATGAGATTAGATTAATTTAGGATATCTAGTTGGCACGGAAGAGTTGAACTGAAGGCTCTGTTTCCATGCTGTACATCCCTATGACTCCATAACAGTGACTTCTGACCAGATTTTTTTTAGTCCAAAGATCTAAGGGAAAATAGGTAAGATTATGCTAAATACCTTAACTATACTCTTTCAAGGTTCCTTTGGATTGTATGTGTTACTCTATGAATTTCTGTTTACCAAAGGCAGTTATATGGGGTTCATGTGCAAATGAGCTGGAACCTCACTGAGTGAGGGAACAGGTTTTAGGGACTAAATAATCCAATGCTGCAGTGAAGCTGAAAGATGATCAGTGAATCAGAGAATCCCGACAGTGTGGAAACAGGCCACTTGCCCCAACAAGTCCACACCGACCCTCTGAAGAGTAACCCACCCAGATCCGTTCTCCTACCTTATTGTTCTACATTTATCCCTGACTAACACACCTACCCTTCACATCCCTGAACACTACGGGCAATTTAGCATGACTAATTCACCTGACCTGCACATCTTTGGATTGTGGGAGGAAACCAGAGCACCCGGAGGAAGCCTACAGAGACAAAGGGATAATATGCAAACTCCACACAGACAGTGGCCTAAGACTGGAATCGGACCTGAGTCCCTGGTGCTGTGAGGCAGCAGTGCTAACCACTGCGCCACTATGCCATCTCTGGAGGTGAGGTAAGGGGATTTTGCGGTTTGCACTTAACTGTGAAGCTGTTCAAATACATATAACAGTAAACAAAGCTAATTTTGTGTTGTTCCATACCAACTCAACACAAACGCTCAGCATAGAATAATTCATACAACAGTGACACTGACCAAGAAATTCAGTGTTTTTTAAGCATCTCTTTGTTGTATCTCTAGGAGCAAGAGTGAGTCAGGGACCTTCCGGCACAGATTACACATTTCACTTCATTCTATCTGTATAGCATTTCTCATAGATACCTGACTCAGTCAGGCCAGTAAAGTGGTGATTTAAATCAGTGCGGCAGGTAGAGACATTGAAAGACTTAAACTAAAAAGAATGATTAAATCTTTGTCAGGAAGGTTCACAGCAATTGCAGTTTCATAAACTCTGGTGAGAGCATAGAGTCAGAGAGTCATACAGTGCAGAAGAGATCCTGCAGCCAATGGAGTCTGAACAAAAAAACTTACTCTAACTCGATTGGTCCTACTTGTCCCATGATTTTGAACATTAGATTTAGATTTCTTACAGTGTGGAAACAGGCCCTTTGGCCCAACAAGCCCACACTGACCCTCCGAAGAGCAACCTACCCAGACCCCTACTATTGCCACTTCACCTAACACTACGGGGAATTTAGCATGGCCAATTCACCTAACGGCACGTTTTTGGACTATGACAGGAAATTGGAGCACCCGGAGGAAATCCACACAGACACGGGGAGAATGTGGAAACTCCACACAGACAGTTGCCTGAGGCAGGAATTGAACCCAGGTCTCTGGTGCTGTGAGGCAACAGTGCTAACCACTGTGCCACCGTGCCGCCCACATTCTGTGTTTCAAGTGCTCACCTCTTTTTCAAGGTTGTGAGGTTTCCCAGTCATTGCATCCCAGATTCCCACCATCCTCTGGGTGAAAAACATTTCTCTCAAATGCCCTCTAAACATCCTGCCCTTCACTTTACAATTATGCTCCTTTGCTATCAAACAAAATAATTCAACAAAAACGAGCAGCTGCCTTCTATCTACCCTATCCATGCCACTCATAATCTTACACACCTCTATCAGGTCCCCCCTTTCGTGCTCCAAAGAGCTTATCCAGCCTCTCTTCATTGCTAAAATGCTCCATCCCAGGCAACATTGTGGTGAATCTCCTCTGCACCCACTGCAGTTCGATCACATTACAGCGCTATAGCTGTGGCCCAACCATCGTTCTGTACCACTCCAGTATAACCTCTCTGCTCTTATAATGCTGCAAGGATCAGGGCAAACTGGCAATAGGATTGTTTTCAGCTAAGGTTTTGTAAATTCTTCGAGAAGAATGTGGGACGGCACGGTGGCTCAGTGGTTAGCACTGTTGCCTCACAATGCAGGTTCGCATCCAGCCTCGGGCAACTGTATGGTGTTTGCACATGGAGTCTCTGTGTCTGCGTGGGTTTCCTCTGGGTGCTCCTGTTTCCTCCCACAGCCCAAAGATGTGCATGTCAGGTGAATTGACCATGCTAAATTGCCCACAGCGTTAGGTGCATTAGTCAGAGGGAATTGGGTCTGGGTGGATTACTCTTCGGAGGGTCAGTGTGGACTTGTTCGGCTGAAGGGCCTGTTTCCACACTGTAGGGAATTTAATCAAATTGAAAAAATCATTCATGCACTCTGGTTCATTGTGGAATGTTCACAACAAATCTAAGACAGTTTTTCAGGCCACTTTTATACACTCTCTGTCCTGAAAGTAAACTCCCCATCCTATTTAATGTCTTTATCAATGATGTCTGGAATTTTACTGGTAAAGCACAGTCTGTTCCTGGCCGCTTTGGGTGTGTTGCAGCAATTCCTTTGGCAGCTTTTATCAGGGGAACAGTTTTCCTATAACCTTTCCGACATTGTTGAACTAACTTCATAGGAAGCATGGCAGATTTCCAGTGCAGTTACCGTGATGGATTAAGAAAAGCTTTGAGGATATCCTTTCCAATACAGAGGTGGTCAAACCTGAAGGTCCAGTCTTGTTAACAAAGAATCACCACAATGGCTCACTTAATTGATATGTGTAAAAATGATTGATGGTGGTGCTTGGGAATACTCATAAAATCCAACTTCAATTTGGGCATTGTCATTAGAGTCTGCTCTGTGATGGGCTGAAGGAATGCATTGTTATTTCTCTTGGTTTTATTCAACATCACCGAAGTCCCATAGCAAATTAGTTGGTCAAGGTGTGTGCCTTCATCGCTCAGGACTCCTTGGTATGGTCATTGATGGATCTACATCATTTCTAATGTGTGAGACGATGGGGCAGGTGGAATGGACCTTTTCTCACTGGAGCGTAGGAGGTTGAGAGGTGACCTTATAGATGTTTATAAAATCATGAAGATTATAGAACCTTAATGGTAGGTGTCTTTTCCCTAGGCTGGGAGATTTCACGACTTGGGTTTTATTTGGAGAGAAATTTAAAAAGACACGAGGGGTAAATATTTTACACAGAGGGTGGTTCGCTTGATGAATGAACTTCCTGAGGAAGTGGTGAATGTGAACACAGTTGCAAAGATACTTGGATCAAGAGGAAAGATTTGGAAAGATATGGGCTGGGGACAGACAGATGGGACTCATCTAGTTTGGGAATATATTCAGCATGGACTCATTGGACCCAAGGGTCTGTTTCTGTGCCCTATGACTCTATGACTCTGTGACTATATCACTGGACAAGCTAGCACTCCAGATTCATGGGTTCAAATCCCTTAGTAGCAACTAGTAGAAGTTAAATTCAATGAATTAATAAATCCAGAGCTGGATGCTGGTCTTGGTAATAGTGTCCATGAAGCTTTCATTAATTGTTGTGAAAAGCCTTCAGTTTTACTGTGTCCTTTAAGGTAGGGTATTTGATTTCCTTGTTGAGAGACTGGAAAGAATGTACAAGAAGGCAGCATTACTTGTGAAGCAGACTGGGAGAGTGCAGTTGTGTGAAAAGCATGATGTTGGGAATTAAAACCCAACAGAAGAGAGCCCCATCAACCTGTGTGTACCAGACAGAACCAAGTATCATTGATTGGTGAGTATTTCTCCAATGTCTCCATTGATTGGCAAAGTGAAAAAAATTTGGATATATTATTACTGCTGAAGAGTATGGTTAGGAAGCTTGCTTTTAAAATATTTCAGATCCAGATTAATGAATTACACAGAATAAAGATGGCTGGGTAGGTGTTGTGTTGCAGCTGTTGTATGTGGGAGCTGGTGGATGCTGGTGTAACCCATGGGCAACACATCTACTTCAGGGGTTGGTTTCTTAAGGAATTTCAGTTTAGAATTGATGAGCTGGAATCTGAGCGACAGGCAGTGATGCATCACTTTTATGTTTCTATTACGTTTTGAAAAAGAAATTCAATGTTTTTAGATATTAAAGGTATGGGAGGGTTAATAAAGAGAAAGTAGGAAGAGGGCATTAAGCTAGAGCATCAACTATGATCATATTGAATTGTGGAACAGGCATGAAAGGCCAAAGGGCCTATTCCTACAGCTAGTTTCTACATTTCTATCAGGGAGGAAGAGGATCCAGAGTTTAGCTGTAGAGGAGCCTTAACCCCTTCCCTTATCCAGAAAAATTGGCTGTGTATAGACTGAAGAGTTACCTCATTGTAGGACAATTTATAACTCTCGAAATTTTGGAGGCTTTCTGAGTAGAGCTCTTCAATTCTCATGGGGGATTAGAATCTGGATACTGACCGGACAAATCAGATAGGCGAAGGTAACATGGAAGGTGAAGTTACAGAATGCATCAGGGATTGTATCTTAGAGCAACGTGTTGCAGAACCTATCTGGGAACTGGATATTCTAGATCTAGTGATGTGCAATGAGGTAAGGTTAATATGAGATTTCATAGTTAAAGATCCTCAAGCAGGTAATGCTCATAAAATGAGACAGACTCCATAAAAGGTGTCAGCACAGAGTGATCTGAGTGTTCTTGTGCAGTAAATTGAAAATGTTAGCATGCAGTGCAGCAGATAATTATGAAAGTAAATAGAATTTATATGACAGAGGGGTTAGAGTTTAAAAACAGTGATGTCTTGTGTGATGTTGCCTTATTGCATTAAGAGGTATATTTTGTCCTGGTATTTTATGAAGTAAGGTTGAGACAGAGGTGTAGAACAGGGCTGTTTCAAGAAAATAAAGTAAGCAACTTGCAAAGCCTTCAGGTTTTTTTTAAGTTGGAACAATCGAAGCATCATGAAGAGATAAGATCAAGCTCCTACAGAACCAGGATTTTAGTTTAACTTTTAGTAGCTGTTGGGGTTTGGAATCTGCTCTACATCTTTCCCTGCTACAGCAAAATGCTTGTGATCTCTCTTGCTCTCTCTCTCAGAGTTATATCTTGATGTTCTTTCTTCCTGGATTGAAGAATTGCAAATGAGACCATCTATTTTACTGAATTTGCCTCTGCTAGGTGTGTGTTTATGGGATGTTACTGTAGTGGAACAGCTAATAATTGGAGTTAACATATATATCATTTTGTTCAGCATTTTGATAGAACTAGTTATTTTTCATTACTTATTTTGTCCGTATTTTAACTGCAATATAGGAATAAAGTGTATTTTGCTCCAAGCCTAGTAACTGGATCAATCGAATTGAATCTGATACACAACACCTTATACCTGCCTTTAAAAATAAGTAATTGTTGGGGTCTATTGAAATGTATTTTGAAGGTGTTTGCTCTGGTCCTTAACATTTGTCACAATTGTACAGGGTGTTGGTTAAGGTTGCATGTGGAATACTATGAACCGTCTTGGTCCCTAGCTTGCAGACTGGTTATATTGTAATTGGAGGCTGTTCAAAATAGATTCAATAGGGCCCATTCTTTGGATGAAGGAGTTGACTTCACAGAAATGATTTAACAGGTCTTCTTGGAGTTCAGAAAAATAAGGGATTATCTTATCCAAACATGTAACATTTTAAGGGAGTTTGACAGGGAAGATGTTGAGAAGATGTTTCCACTATTGGGGAATCTTGAACTGGGGAAAATTGTTTGATAATAAGAGGACACTCACTTAAACTGCAACTTCTGTTTTTGTTTCACAGCATCTGCCGGTTTTCATTGAAGAAGTTTGGATTAGGTTCCCTACAGTGTGGAAACAGGCCCTTCGGCCTAACAAGTCCACACCGACCCTCCGAAGAGTAACCCATCCAGACCCATTTCCCTCTGACTAATGTACCTAACACTATGGGCAATTTAGCATGGCCAATTCACCTGATCTGCACATCTTTGGACTGTGGGGGGAACCAGAGTATGCAGAGGAAACCCACGCAGACAATGTGAAAACTCCACACAGACGGTCACCCAAGGCTAGAATTGAACCCAGGTTCCTAGTGCTATGAGGCATCAGTGCTAACCACTGAGCCACTGTGCTGCCTTTAATTTGGGACTGTTCTCCTTGGAGAGAAGAAAGCTGAGAGGATGTTTCATTAAGCTTTTCAAAATTGTGAGCAGGCTCGATAGAATAGAATGGGTGAAGCAATTTCCACTTGTCAAGAAAACAAAAATGAAAAGGCCTAGTTTAAAGTGATGTGTGAAGAAGACAATGTACAATAAATAATCAGAGAAAGGAATGCACTGTGCAGCTCTTGCTTGGTTAGTGCATTCTCAAGTTGTCTTCCAATAGTTTAAAAGGCATTGTATAGATTAGATTAGATTAGATTAGATTACAGTGTGGAAACAGGCCCTTCGGCCCAACAAGTCCACACCGACCCGCCGAAGCGAAACCCACCCATACCCCTACATTTACCCCTTATTTAACACTACGGGCAATTTAGTACGGCCAATTCACCTGACCCTGCACATCTTTTGGATTGTGGGAGGAAACCGGAGCACCCGGAGGAAACCCACGCAGACACGGGGAGAACGTGCAAACTCCTCACAGTCAGTCGCCTGAGGCGGGAATTGAACCCGGGTCTCTGGCGCTGTGAGGCAGCAGTGCTAACCACTGTGCCACCGTGCCGCCCATATACGCATCTGGATGGGTATATGAATCAGAAAGGTTTAGAGGGATATGAGTCGAGAGTGTGGTGCTGGAAAAGCACAGCAGGTCAGGCAGCATCCGGTGAGCAGGAGAATTGACGTTTCGGGCATAAGACCTTCATCAGTGACAGGGATATGAACCAAGTGCTGGCAAATGGGAATATATTAGGTTCGGATATCTGGTAGGCATGGACGAGTTGGACCAAAAGGTCTGTTTCCGTGCTGTACATCTCTATGACATTCCATACACTCATGGCCAACTGAGAGAAGGAGTTCCTCCTCATCTCAGTCTTAAATTGGCATTCCAGCACCAAGAGTGGGGTGCTGGAAAAGCACAGCCCTGATGAAGGGGGGCTTATGCCCAAAACATCAATTCTCTTGCTCCTCAGATGCTGCCTGACCTGCTGTGCTTTTCCAGCAACTCACCGATCTCCAGCATCTGCAGTCCTCATTTTCTACATCCCTGTAATCTGAGCATCCACTTCCAGTGAGTTGTTTAATTGTCCATCACCATTCACGACTGGACGTGGCAGGACTGCAGAACTTAAATCTGATCCCTTGTGTGTGTGATCGCTTGGCTCTGTCTATCACTTGCTGCTTATGCCGTTTGGAACCAAGGTGGTGGCTGAGAGGAAACCTGGTAGAAGTCTTCAAAATAATGAAAGGCATAGATAGGGTGGATCGGATAGGGTGGATAGTCAAAGACGTTTCCCCAGGGTTGAAGTTTCAATTATAAGGGGTCACAGGTACAAGGTGAGGGGGAAAGTTTAAAGGAGATGTACGAGGGAAGTTTTTCATGCAGAGAGCAGTAGGAACCTGGAACTCACTGCCAGACGAGGTGGTGGAAGCAGGCACATTGGCGACATTTAAGAGGCATCTGGATGGTTACATGAATAGGGAGGAAATAGAGGGATATGGACCGAAGAAGGGCAGAAGGTTTGTTTTTTACTTTAGTTCAGGCATGATGATGGACACAGGCTTGGAGGGCCACTGGGCCTGTTCTCTTTTGTTTGTATTTTATGATCCTGTTTTGATAGATATTGTTCTTCGTATTAAAGGGATAAAAGGGTTTGGGGAGCAAGTGGGAACTTAGTACTGAGCTGGATCATTAGCCAGGACCATAATGAATGACATAGCAGGCTCAAAGGCTGAATGGCCAATTTTTTGTTCCTGCTTTCTGTGTTTCTATGCAGTGGGTTCCACAAATGGACAACACCTTTAGATGTGGAGGCTGACTTTAACTCAGGCTCTTCTCTCAGTAATCTGGATCCTTTACTGTGCATGTAACATGATTCTCATTGATCTGCACACCGCTATCATGAAGACAGGCAGATAAAACAAATCACTCTGCCTTCATCACCTCCAGCTGGGACAGAGCAATTGTGAATCATCATCTACATGTTCGCAAACCAAAACATTTGGCCCCCAAATCTCAGCAACTTCATTTAAATACCCTTGAAAATAATTCCTGGTTTCAAAATCTCTCAAACGCCCAGCTGACTTTTATATTTGGGAAAGCACTGTTTCAATGGATGGAAATTAAGTAGGTCAAATATCAAGAGGGTTTCTAACAATATGTGATAGATCGCAAGCATGAATTATTTATGGATCCTGTTCTAGTAATGATATCTGTGTTGTTATATGCACCTTACTAAAACTCATCTGGTAGAATTCTGCTGAATAAAAAAAAATGCCTTTTCGCTATGGCCTATTGCAACTTTCTCCTTTACATCCAATTTACGATAACAAGGAATCACTTGGCATTGTACTGATGTGAAATCCTGTTCTGCATAAGTATTAAGCCATCAGGTATAGCAGGAAACGTCTCCTTCCCGCAGAAGTTGTAATGGGAGGAAAGGGGCTTTCTGGCAAAATAACACGGAAGTGCAGTCAATTCTGCGATAATGCATGTTTCTTCATGGTGAATTGGCTTCAGTGCGATTGAAGAATTCGACCGTTAATTATAGAATGTGAGCTATCCTTCGCTATATTGTCTATAACGTGATTCTGGCCCCAATAGTTTAAATGACACGGCTATTGCGTGATTTTCTTATAGCGTAAGATTGCACGAGAACAGAACTAGCACATTACATCAGAGCCAACTATAATTTTGTTTCTCGTGATTCTTGGTTGAGGAGTAAATTTTACTCAGGACATCCATTGGATCTTTCCCATTCCATCTGAGGAGTAGGGAATTGAAAACCGAACTTACTGGCTCATTTCTAGACACACCACTATCAGTTCTGCTCTCCCTGAGTACTGGCCTGTAGTCTGTGGAGGGGGATTTGGACCACATCCTTGCAACACACAGGCAAGAGGGTCTCCACAAAGATAAAACACACACTGGCAACAAAACTTCAAAACCTTTGTTAAAACAAAGACAAAGAACAAAGAAAATTTACAGCCCAGGAACAGGTCCTTCGGTCCTCCAAGCTTGAGCTGATCCAAAGCCACCGTCTAAACCTGTCGCCCAATTCTGTATCCCTCTGCTACCCATCTACTCATGCATTTGTCCAGATGCATCTTAAATGAATCTACCGTGCCTGCCTCTCCCACCTCTGCTGGCAACGCGTCCCAGGTACCTCCAACCCTCTGTGTAAAGTACTGCTGCGTGTATCCCCTTAAACTTTTCACTTCTCACCTTGAAAGCATGACGTCTTGTTACTGAATCCTTCACCCTGGGAACAAGCTTATTTCTATTTACCCTGTCTATACCCTTCATGATTTTGTAGACCTCAATTAGATCCCCCCCCAATCTCCTTTTTTCTAATGAAAACAATCCTAACCTACTAAACCTCTTTTCATAGCTAGCACCTTCCATACCAGGCAACATCCCCGTAAACCTTCTCTGCACCCTCTCCAGAGTGTCCACATACTTTTGGTAATGTGCAACCAGAATTGTACACAGTGTTCTAAATGTGGCCGAACCAATGTCTTGTACAATTAAACCATGATCTGCCAGCTCTTATACTCAACACCCCATCCAATGAAGGCAAGCATACCATATGCATTCTTGACCACTCTATCCACCAGTGCAGCTACCTTCAGGGTACATTGGACCTGAACTCCCAGATCTCTCTGCTCATCAACTTTTCTCAAGGCTCTTCCATTTACTGTATAAATCTCTCTCTGAATGTTGTTCCCTTTTGCCTGAAAGATTCTGTGTTTGAATTTACCTTTTTGCCAAGGGGTGTGTTTATAGGATGTTACTAGATTGGAACAGTTAATTAGTTAAGTTGCTGTATTAGATCGGTTCCGCTTTCCATGAGTTAAGTTATTCTAAATTCTGCTGTCTCTTGTTTGTGTTTCAACTTTAGTGTGTAAATAAATTTTGTTTTACTTAAAGCTGAGTGGTTTTACCAGCTGCATCGAACCTGGAATATCCACTTCACATCTGCCTTTAAAATAAGAAAAAGTTTGAGTCTAGTCTACCTTCTTCAAATATTTTTGAGGAGGTCTAGCCTAGTCTGTAACATACTATTTCTGAATCTTCTCTTAATTTTTTTTTCCTCCTGGAATGGAGAACTACATGAGAGGATCTGTGTCTGAATATTCCTTTTGGCCAAGAGGTGTGTTTATGGGATGCTACTATATTGGAATAGTTAATTAGCAATAGGTAATTAGTAAATAGTAATAGCTATTATTCTGTTAAGTTTTCAATCTGTTAAATTATTCTAAATTCATCTTCCTTTGTTAGTAATTTAACTACAACGTTTAAATAAATCGTGTTTTGCTTCATGTCGAACAGTTTGACCAGCCGTATTGCATCTGAGACACCTTTACATCTGCTTTTAAAAGGAGAAACAAACCCCTTCTTAAAATATTTTGAGGGGGTCTGATCTGGTCCATAACACCCACAATAATGTTAAGCATGAACTAAAGGTACATGGACTGCTTCTGACCACCCCATACACCCTTCAGGAAGGAAATGCAGGGCCAGAAGAATCCAAAGCATAACAAGTAACAGAAAAAATAGCAGCAAGAGGAGTTCATTGTGTCTGTCCCACTATCAGTTGGATTGTTTCCAATCTTCAACCTGAACCAAACATTGCCACCCTTTCCCCTTGACTCCTTTGATTTTCAAAGTCGAGAAATCTTTGTCCACCGTGTTCTCCATGACTATGGATCCAGGTATCTCTCGTCAGAGAATTCCAAACATTCTAAATCCTTTCCAGTGAAAATTTCTACAACTCATGCCTTTAAGTTGTAGACCTATATATGGAAGCATTGGGATTCTTTTTTTTCCGGGGAATCACACCCCCGGCCAGATTGTGAAACACATTCTCCCAATTCGCTCACCCAACTGTCAGATCCAACCCACACACTTCCCATCTGTGTCACAATGTGTTGCCATTTCTCTCCCCGGAGAAATCAAGGCCATTTCTATGTTTTGCTTTATTAATTTCAGAGCCTTGATGTTTCATAATTATGTTTGCAATTTCTTTTTTAATCCAGACGAATGACTCTTCATCAAATCGTTGCAGCCAACTCCTCACAAAGGGGAGGAAATGATGTAATGATATTAGCGCTGAAGTGTTAATCCAGAGATTCAGCTGATGTTTTGGGGATCCAGGTTTGAATCCAGCCAAGGCAAATGGTAGAATTTGAATTCAATGCAAATTTGGAATTCAAAGTCTAATGATGCCTGTGAATCTATTGTCGACTGTTGGAAAAACCCATCTGGGTCACTAATGTCGTTCAGAGAAGGAAACTGCTATCCTTACTTGGTCTGGCCTACATGTGACTCCAGACCCACAGCAACGTAGTTGACCCTTAACTGCCCTCCGGGCAATTAGGGATGGGCAATAAATACTGCCTGGCCAGTGATGCCCTCATCCTATGAATGAATAAAAACAAATGAAAAAATAACCTAAAGTGTCCATCCTTATTGCACAGAAAGCCAATTTCCTGGTCTGTGTCAAGTTTGCTCCATTATGTTGATCATGTGATTAGATGATTTGCTGTCAGCAACTAATAAATTACTTCAGTGAGAAACTCTACAGAGCATCCTCAATTTTCCAGCTATTAATTTGTATTTTGCAGCAATCTCACAAGTTCGCCTTAAACGGGATTATCACAATCCTGTGGGAACATCTATTCTGGGAAGTGGTGAATTTAATTAAAGGGTGTTCCTGTTTTTTGTGGACAAGAGATAATGGTGAAATGGAAACAAAAATGCTGGAGATCACAACAGGTGAGTCAGCATCCTTGGAGAGAGAGCAAGCTACCGTTTTGAGTCCAGGTGACTCTTCAGAGCTAATGTGATGTGGAGGTGCCAGTGTTAGACTGGGGTGGACAAAGTCAGAAGTCACACGACATCAGGTTACAGTCCAACAAGTTTATCTGAGATCACCAACTCTTGGAGCGCCGCTCCTTCATCAGGTGAAGAGCTGAATGAAGTTTGGAGGCGGGTTGGGGTGTGGTGAGCTGCTGGGGGATAAAGGATGGTGATTAAGTTCAGATTGAGTAATCGAAATGTGAGGATGGCAGAACATTGGTGGGTCTAACTGCTAAACTAGAAAGAATGGACAGTCCCTTTGGAGTGTTGGGAGGGGAAATGGAATTGGGTGACAGATAATGTAACAAGTAAAGTTAAAAGAAAGGGAAGGAATGGGAGTGGGTTCACGATCTGAAGGTGTTGAATAGGAGTGTGTTTCCGTTCTGAAGGCGTTGAACCCAATATTAAGTCCAAAAGGTTGTCAAGTGCTTAGTCTGAAGATGAGATGTTATTCCATCCTGCTCACATGCACTCTTGTCTGTCCAAAGCATCCAGCGAGTCACAGCACAAACTGGAGAAGCGACATCTGTCATAGAATCATACAGATGGAAACAGGCATTTTGGTCCAACTCATCTGCACCGACCAGACATCCCAATCTGAATTTGTCCCATTTGGTCCATATCCATCTAAACCCTTCCTATTCATATACCCACCCAGATGCCTTTTAAATGTTGCAATTGTACCAGCCTGCACCGCTTCTTCTGGCAGCTCCTCCCATACACGCACCACTCTCTGCGTGAAAAAGTTATCTGCAAGATCCTAGTTAAATCTTTCCTCTCTCACTTTAAACCTATGTCCTCTAGTTCTGGACTCCCCCACCTAGGGAAAAGACCCTGTCTATTTACCCTATCCATAACCCTCATGATTTTATAAAACTTTATAAGGTCACCCCCTCAACCTCCAACGCTCCAGAGAAAATAGCCCCAGCCTGTTCAGCCTCTCCCTATAGCTTAAAACCTCCAGTCCTGGCAACATCCTTGTAAATCTTTTCTGAACCCTTTCAAGTTCCACAACATCCTTCTGGTAGGAGGGAGACCAGAATGTTATGTAGTATTCCAAAAGCAGTCTCACCGACGTCCATGCCTGACAATAACATTTTTTGTGGCCTTGTTAAGAGATAAATGCTGTTTATGACACCAGGCAAACTCACTTACTTTTCATGAAAATGATGTGATGCAAACTTTCTCATTTCATCTGAGGGGGAAATTGGTGATTTACATTAAAGGCTAATTTTAAAGATGATGCCATCAACACTGCTGCACTCACTGACTACCCTCCGAGGGATCTGGCTTACATTCTCCTGAATCACAGGCAAGATGATTTCCATGAATATGCAACTGACACACTGAGCAAATCTTCAAACCTCTTGTAATCCAGGTTTGATGTGGCTAGGTTATATCCAAAGATGTGCAGGTTAGGTGAATTGGCCATGCTAAATTGCCCACAGGGATGTGTAGGTTAGCTGCATTAGTTAGGGGTAAATGTCAAGTAATAGTGTAGCGGAATGGGTCTGGGTGGGTTACTCTTCATAGGAGAAAGTGAGGTCTGCAGATGCTGGAGATAAGAGATGGAAATGTGTTGCTGGAAAAGCGCAGCAGGTCAGGCAGCATCTAGGGAACAGGAGAATCGACGTTTCGGGCATTAGCCCTTCTTCAGGAATCATAGGGTCGGCGTGGACTGGTTGGGCCGAAAAGCCTGTTTCCATACTGTAGGGATTCTATGATTCCATGGTGCCATGAATTTAAACTGACTGGTTGTAGAGACTGACTGATTAACAATCAAGGATTGTCCATTTAAAACAGAGATTAGACACAAGAGCTTTGCCTCAGAGGGTCCAGAGTCTCTTCCTGAAGATGTGGTTGAAGCAGTCCTTGAGTACTTCTCATGTAGAGATAGATAAATTTGTGTTAAGCCAGAGATAAATGGTCAAAGGGTAAGTATTAATGCAGATTTCAGATTACAATCAAATCAGTTCAAAGAGCTGAAGTTCTATTCCATACTGCTACCAGTCAAATAGAAGCAAAATCTTTCCTTTGTTTTATTTCCTTCCAGTATCAAGAATTACAGAATCTCTATAGTACACATCAGATTAGATTAGATTCTCCACAGTGTGGAAACAGGCCCTTCGGCCCAACAAGTCCACACCGACCCTCTGAAGAGTAACCCACCCAGACCCATTTCCTTCTGACTAATGCACCTGCCACTATGGGCAATCTAGCATGGCCAATTCACCCAGCCTGCACATCCTTGGACTGTGGGAGGATACCGGAGGAAACCCATGCAGACATGGGGAGAACATGCAAACTCCACACAAACAGTCGCTCGAGGCTGGAATTGAACCTGGGACCCTGGTGCTGTGAGGCAGCAGTGCTAACCACTGAGCCACCATGCCCCCCCCTTCCCCCCTGAGCCACCGTGCCACCCCCTTGGTGGGCACATATCTGCGTGGGTTTCCTCCAGGTGCTCCGGTTTCCTCTCACAGTCCAAAGATGTGCAGGCTAGGTGAATTGGCCATGCTAAATTGCCCACAGTGTCAGGTGCATTAGTCAGGGGTAAATAGAGGAGAATGGGTTTTGGTGGGTTACTCTTCGGAGGGTCAGTGTGGACTTGTTGGGCTGAAGGACCTGTTTCCAACTGTAGTGTTTCTGATCTAATCTAGTTTCAAGCAAGGCCATTCAGTGCATATCAACCCACCAAAGAACATCCCACCCTGTCCCTGTAACCCTGCATTTCCCAAGGCCAACCCACCTAACCTGCATATCTTTTGACTGTGGGAGGAAACTGGAGCACCCAGGGGAAACCCACACAGAAATGGGGGGAATGTGCAAAGTCCACATAGACAAGGGGGAGAATGTGCAAACTCCACACAGACCATGGGAGGAATGTGTAAAGTCCACACAGACAGTTGCCCAAGGGTAGAGTCAAACCTGGTGCCATGAGGCAGCAGCGTTAACCTCTGAGCCACTGTGCCACTCATTTAAGACATTAATTTGAGACAAAATTTCACAGCATCACACTGAAAGTGATGTTCTTTCGTGTGATTTTGTGATACACGGTATCAATAACATCAGGGGTTAGGAATTTACTGAAAGATTAGTGGATTCCATTTAATCATATTTACTACTGAAATGCTATGTGGGATGTTCAATCATTATTTGATATCCTCGTCTGCCTCGTGTAAATTTTGGGATTTTAGAATATAAGTCATATCCATCTAAGTCTAAACTTAGTCTGAAAAATGAGGTAAAAACAATGACTGCAGATGCTGGAAACCAGATTCTGGATTAATGGTGCTGGAAGAGCACAGCAGTTCAGGCAGCATCCAAGGAGCAGCGAAATCGATGTTTCGGGCAAAAGCCCTTCATCAGGAATAAAGGCAGTGAGCCTGAAGCGTGGAGAGATAAGCTAGAGAAGGGTGGGGGTGGGGAGAAAGTAGCATAGAGTACAATGGGTGAGTGGGGGAGGGGATGAAGGTGATAGGTCAGGGAGGAGAGGGTGGAGTGGATAGGTGGTAAAGGAGATAGGCAGGTAGGACAAGTCTGGACAAGTCATGGGGACAGTGCTGAGCTGGACTGTCCCCATGACTTGTCCTACCTGCCTATCTCCTTTTCCACCTATCCACTCCACCCTCTCCGCCCTGACCTATCACCTTCATTCCCCCCCCCACTCACCCATTGCACTCTATGCTACTTTCTCCCCACCCCCAACCTCCTCTAGCTTATCTCTCCACGACTTAGTCTGAAAAATGTCAAAACTTGTCTTTGACAATAATCTTTGCTTGTTTGGGTGGGTTTTAATTGTCATAAGCCAGTTCTTACTTGTTGATGACTAAATCCTGACTGAATTGTCTGTGGCACACTGAGCTAGATACAATTAAAAATATACATAAATGACCACATCACCACTCTGCTTGTATTTTATAATTGTTATGACCAGTGGATAAGTCAGACTAGAAAGGAATCAATACTACTTGCAACCTCAGTTGGAACACTTTAATGCTATGATCACTCTTACCAAAGCTCAAACTGTTTTATTTTAAGGGCTCCTGTTGGAATTTCTTGAGGACTACATTTGATACTTTTTTGGGTGGGAGCTACCTTTTGCTTTTCAAGGGATCTTTTTGAACATCACTAACTCCCTCATTAGTTGATCAAGTCACTTAGTCACAATATTTTTGGCATTTGTATTGATAGAAGGCCAGAAAGATTCACAAAGACTTGGGAATTCACAATTATCTCCAATAACCAGTATCCCTCCTTTAACACACAAATAAAGCACAGAAAATGCTGAAGAAACTCAGCAGGCCTGGCAGCATCCGAGTCTGTTTCAGGTTTTCAGCATCCACAGTGATTTGCTGTTATTTAAAACAAGTAAAGCACGATGTTCTTTGGCACCACAGTATTTAAATCAACAATAGACAACAGGCACACATTGGCAACAACCAATTGTCTTAAAAATCTAATGATACATTTGATTGCATGCTGATTTGATTTATTTCTATTTACTCTGTCATTTTATCTGTCTTAAGAATGTTTCATGAATTGAGATAAAGAGCATTTAATTCTACTTTTTACTTGTGTATCCCATTCTAATCATATTTTCTGGTGCGGTGTTCTGTCTGTCAGTTCTCCTCCTTACACTCTGCTTATTCATGATCTGCATATTGCTGTACTGCACAATTGTCCAGTACTTTTGATTGAACTTATAAATCTTCCCACAAATGATAGTTCCCCCTCACTCTTTAATGGAAAGTCTTATATACAACCCTAGTTACAGCATTCACCATGTCACTTGCTGTACTGTGGTTCAGATTAAATCCATCCCATTTGTACATCTCTCATTTATCCCAATACTGCAGTCATGCCCCATGCATCAAAGGTCATTCCTCCCACACTATTCAACTTGTCCTATGCCAATATACTCATGGCTCAGATGTTAAACCATTGATTATTTGCTTTGTGTTTTTGTTTATTTAATCCTAAAATGAATCATACACCCTCAACTCTTGTTGTTTCACTTATGTAGCTAGTAAAGGGAAAGGTAAAGTCCCAGAGAACCATGGTATTGTTCTCTCCTTAGAGGAGAGGTGAGTGGTAGTGGTTTCTCCTGAGGGTCACCATACCTCAGGTGAGGGGCAAGGTTGAGATAGTGGGACCTTCCAGTTAGTACATGTGTATTTAACAACAAGTGGATTCTTCCCGTCCCATTCAGATTTCCTGTCCAGCCTGGGACCAAGCAGGAAATACAGCCTTTTGGACTTGTGTTCTTGGTAGTAGAGAGCATTATTTGTTCTCTTAACTCTACTGAATACAGCTACAAATCTATTCCTTTTACTGTAATTCTCTCCACTTGAATAGTTCCCAGCGCCATAGCTCTCTCGTTAGTTTGCTTAATCCCTTCCTCCCACTGTAATTCCTTCTCTTGACTCTGTAAGCTGAAAGTGATGAAAAGGGTAGTGCTGGAAAAGCACAGCAGGTCAGGCAGCATCCGAGGAGCAGGAGAGTCATGTTTCGGCAGGAGCCCTTCATCAGGAACATGGAGGTGGAGGGGGGATGAAAGATAAATAGGGGGTGGGGTGTGAATGAGGCTTGGGGGAATGCTAAGTGGAAAGGTGGAGGGTTGAATCTGGGATAAGTTGGGGGGAAGGAAGATGAGGGAACTGGTGCAATCAACATCGATGCCATGTGGTTGTAGGGTCCCGAGGCGGAAGATGAGGTGCTCTTTCTCCAGTTGGTAGGTGGTTTTGATTTGGCAGTGGAGGAGGCCCAGGACATGCATGACTTTGGGGGAGTGGGAGGGGGAGCTGAAGTGGTCAGCCATAAGGCATTGGGGTTGTTTAGTGTGTGTATCCCAGAGATGTTCCCTCAAACGCTTTGTGAGTTGGTGCCCTGGCTCCCCAGTGTAAATAAGACCACAGCGAGAGGAACAGACACAGTAGATGAGGTAGTTGGATGTGCAGGACAATCTCTGCCTGATGTGAAAAGATCCTTTGGAGCCTTGAGGGGAGGTGTGGGTGCAGGTTTCACACCTCTTGTGGTGGCAAAGGAAGAACCTGTTAAAGACCTGCGAAGCCTGAGACCCCTGACCAAAGACCTTGTGGATTTCCACACCTAACTCAGTTTTATTCAATTGACTGATTTATTGATTTATTGTCATGTGTACCTGAGTACAGTGAAAAGCTTTATTTGTGAGCAGTTCAGGCAGATCATAGTAAACAAGGCTGTACAGATCAGAAAGACTTAGACAGAGGTTAAATTGCACAGGCCGTGCACTCGGCCACAGCAACATTAGCAAGATCGGCATTATTTGAAGCTAGAGAATCCATTAATCCGTCTAATCGTGGAAGGGAAGAAGCTGTTCTTGAACCTGCTGGTGCATATGTTCACTTTTCTGTACCTTCTGCCTGATGGAAGAGATTGTAGGAGATCATTACTAGAATGGGAGAGAACTTTGATGATGTTGGCAGCCTTTCTGTGGCAGTGACCTGTGTAAATGGAGACTATGGTGGAAGGTTGGCTTCCCTGATGGTTTACACTGTGCACACGATTGTCTATCATTTCTTACAGTCCTTGACAGAGCAGTTGCCACACCAGGCTGTTATGCACCCAGACAGTACGCTTTCTATTGTGCATCTGCAGAAGTGGATGAGGGTCCTTTTGGACACATCAAATTTCCTGAGCTGCCTGAGGAAGAAGTTGTTGTGCCTTCATAACCATTCCATCTCTGACTTCTGTAGGACGTAGCCTGTGAAGCGCAGTATTCAGGTAACTTTCTCTTTTCCTGATGCATTGTAGTGTCCATAGCTTAATGACTCAGATCTGGAGCATCTTAAGCTGTAAACACTATTCTTTTATTTGATGATGGGTTGGGGGTGTCACTGGCTAGGGCAGCATTTATTTTCTATCCTTGATTCCCCAGTGGGTAGATCTGAATCAATCATACCGTTATGGAACTAGAATCACATGTAGGTGGGATCAGATAAGGATAGCAGATTGCCTTCCCTGAAGGACATTTGTGAACCAGAGTTTTGTTTTAAAAGCATGATGATCAACAATGGTTCCATAAAGATCACAAATCTGAGTTTTTTAAAAAAATTATAGAACTTAAATTTCACTGCCTGCCACATTGGGATTTGAACCCATATTCCCAAAACATTGACTAGTCGTTCTGAGATTACTAGGGTAGTGACATTACCACTTTATAATTTATGTCCTTTAATCTATCTGACTGCTACTCATGACAAAAGCAATTACATCAGGTTTCTTCAAGAACAGAAAAAAATAAATATTTTATTTATTGAACTTTTTCAACTTTAACAAGAACAATGAAAAGAAAATATTTCCAGCTTATAATATTGAGATTGTATCCCTTCAAAGCTTCAAACAAACACATAACTTATGATTAATACAGACAAGATCTAATTGCTTAATATATAGATGCAGTGGGTGGTAAAGAATATGTGTAGGGTAAACAAATTTCCAAAGGTCCAGAGATCAGAACCCAAGGTGTAAAATTATTTTTCTCTCAGTCATTTTGGTTTTTGTAACCATGACATTCTATTCTGTATCAAGTCATCTCTTTTGAGGTGGACTGTGTGCAATTATTAATTCACACTTTTATACTTTTTGATTATTCTGTCTTTTCCCACATGGGGGGAGGGAGGGAGAGAGACAGAGACAGTGAGAGAGAGAGAGAGAGAGAGAGAGACAGATACTTCAGATACTTTCCATTTGCAGGCTATTGGTGTTTCTTCCACTCTCCAATGTTCAGGGCACTGAGAGCTTTTTAACACTACAATAGGTGAAACAGTCAGAATTTTCTTAACTCAAAACATTCTCAGTGCCAGTGTTTCTAGCTCTCCCTCTTATTGCTTCCAAAAAGAAACATTGTATTGCACAACTCAACAATATGCAACCCTTAATTTTCAAACTGCAGTACTTCCCTGGTTTTCAGCTACAATGGTCTGACTTCCATTTCATTGTGTATTCCCAAAATATGAAAAATCTATGGTCTCTTACTGATATTATCATTCTCCACATTGATTGTTCAGTAGTATGAAGGTCAGTAATGTCTAAGGAGACCTAATAGAGATGATCAAAACTATGAGCTGTTTTGATAGACAATGTCAGGAGAAAACTGGTTCCACCAGCAAAGAACAAATAAATCAAGTGACGAGAAAAGAAGCCTCAGGGTAGTGGGGAGAACTTTGTTTTTATACAGTGAGTTGTTGGGATCTGGGATGCTGTGGAGTAGGAAAGAGATGTAACAGTAAAGTTTAGTAACTCTGGAGAATTTTGACTAATGTTTGAAGACAGATTGAAATGAATATTGGATGGGACCAAATTTGGCTGCTCTTACTTCATATTTAGGTGGAGGCTGCTGAGCGTTAGTGCATTGCCAGAGTCACTTGGATCAATCAATCTCACTTGCTTTCATGTAATGTGATAAAATCTGATGACTTTTCCAAATGGAAGTACAGGAAGACCTCTGTTTTCTGCTCCACAGTAATAGGACAAAAGGTTATGTCTTCACAGCTGCTTTCTACACCAACATCAATGCACCATTTTTCTGTCTCAAAACCCGAAACAAGTCTTTCCTTTAAAAAAAAATCTAATTTTGTTTCGCCGTAAATGAACATTCCAATTTCCCACCTTCCCCTCCTCCCACTCCCATAGCTCCTCTTTACAAATAGAGCACCCTCACACCCCCATCCCCCAAATCTACCATTGACAATGACCCCCTACTGAAGGTGAATCTTATAGCAAAAATGAATTTCCTCTGGAATTGTCTGTTTATTTTTTGTCAATCTCATGATGTTAGTTCAGGGGCTCAGCCTGACCTGAGCACAGGAAGCATTTCAAAAAGGTCCAGCTTCAGGTTTGTAGGCTGGGGCTGGGTTAAAATTACCCAGGTGGATTTTCCAGCTCCCCCTTGACCTGACCATGATTTTATCAATGGGAGGAAAATCCCATGTGCAGCACATGTCTTGACCTCAACCCTGTGCTCACTTACTGGTTTAATCTCTTAACATCAATTACCTTGGTTTGAATTTTGAGGCTGGCAATAGCTTAGGACTAGCAGTGGGTTCCATTTTCACATTGAGTGTCCACGACAATCCACATCAGCCAATATTCAATCCCACATGGCCTCGCCATCAAGGCTGCTCTCTGACTCCATCTCCCCAGAACTGCTGAGATGTCAGAGATACTGACCAACCAGATCAATGGACTGTAGGCCCTCTTCACCTTCCTCAAAGTGTTAAATGGCTCCAGGGCTGCTGTGATTGGCAGCATTTCTTGCTGATCTTCAGGTACCATCTAGAAAACCCTACCTTCCAAAAATCCTTTCCATTGTCTTCATAATGTCAAAGAGACAAAGCTAAGGGTACTGTTCACAATGAGGTGGATGATTGCAGGATTTGAATAGAGTTAAATGGCTGTGAGCTAATTGTCATTAATGAAACATGGATGCAGGGTGACCAAAACTGGAAACTGATTATTCACAGGAACTCAACTTTTTAATAAAACCAAGCAAAAAGGAAAATGGGATTCATTGATCTGATAATGAGGGAGTGAAGCAATACATTAGAAATAGAGGATCTTAGTTTGGAAGACCAAACTTTTGAAGATAAGGAAGAACACACATTCATAGAGATCTGATATTCTACATCTTAGAAAGAGGCTGCTGTGGAGATAACGGATGCATTGGTGATCATTTTCCAAAATTCCATAAATTTTAGAATGGTATCTACACATTGGATGCTCACAAATGTCACCTCACTATTAAAGAATGGAATGACAGAGAAAACAAGGAACCTACAGATCAGTTTGCCTTATGTTCAGTAGTTGGGGATAAAGTTACAATTGATTAAAAACCACGGGATAAATGGACATTTGGATAATGATGATCTGATTGGGCATAGTCAGCACAGATGGGTGAATAGGGACTTATGTTTGACAGGCACTTTGAAGATTTTTGGGGATGTTGCAAACAGAATTTATTAGGAAAATCAGTACACCTTGTCATTTCAGATGTTAGTGCAAGTGACAGTGCTCCCCATCTGTATTGTGTACTGTGTGTGAGGTTTGTGATGCTGCATGATGAATCTTCGCCACTGCTCACCATATTGTGTAAGCATCCAATAGATTTGCTACCACCATCCAACAAAAGGGACAGACAGGATCGATGCGGGTAAGACATTCCTCTTTGGCTGGCAAATCTAGAGCTAAGGGAGACAATTTGAGAATAACAAAGATGTTATTCAGCACTGAAATGTGGAGAAATTTTCTCTTCACTCAAAAAGCTGGTGAATCTTTGGAATTCTTTACCCCTGAGAGCTGCAGAAGTTCAGTCATTGAGTTTATTTAAGATTGAAATTGGTGTTCAGAAATCTCGCAATGTAAAGGGCTATGGAGATCTTGTGAGATAAAAAAAAGTAATTGAAGTGGATGGACAGCCATGATCATGTTGAATGTTGGTGCAGGTTCAATGGGCTGAGTGGCCTCTTCCTGTTCCTCTGTTTCTAGGTTCATTACCATAGGAAGAGGCCATTCACCCCTTCAGGTCCATGCTGGTGTTTATACTGCCATTCACTATATATCGCCCTGTCAGTATACCCTTCAGTTCCTTTATCTCTCATTTATTTATCTTGATTCTCTTATGTGATGCATCAGCCTTATTCAGTCTTTCAGCAAAGAGTTTCATGTTCTCACCTTTCACTGGGTAAAGAAGTACCTCCTGATTTCCTGATTGGATTTCTCACTCAGTCAATTCAAGGAGGAGATAGACTTTTTTTTCTGATTTCCAGCATCTGCTGTCCTTTGCTTTTGTATAGATAGATTTTTAATTAGTCATAGTTTGGCGGATTATGGAAAGCAGGCAGGGAAGTGGAGTTGAGGCGAAGATTTGATTAGCCATGGTTGTATTAAATGGCACAGCAAGCTCAAGGGGCTGAATGGCCTCCTCCTGCTCCAAGTTCTTATACTCTTATCTCAATGGTTGTCTTATATCAGTAATCCTCTCTTTTTGGGTTCCTTGAAAAATACAAATATCATCCAGCTTCTACCTTTTCAAGCAAAACAACGAATTGCAGATGCAATAAACAAAAACAGTTCTAAAGTAGGTTTCACTTGACCTGAAATGTTAGCTCTGCTTTCTCTCAACAGATGCTGCCAGACCTGTTGAGTTTCTCCGGCAATGTCTGGTTTCTGTTGGTGTCACCTTATCAAACAATTTCACAAAAGACATGGACTCACTGTTTAGTTCGAATTTGCTACTCACTAGTTAAAGTGACTTGTGCCGATGCGTTTCAGAAGAAACTAAAAACTAAATGTATGCGGACGAAACAAGAACTACAACGGTTTGATGAAGTCGATTGGCAAGAGGCTTGCATGGTGTTAAATTTCGATGAGGATCAATTGGACTGCTGGACCAATTGCAAGTAGTTGTGTCTGTGTAACTCACAAACTGTGCTTGCAGGCTCAAGGGTCCATGTGGCTGACTTTTGTTCCTGTCTTTTTATCTCATTTCAGACTGATTTTCCTCCAGAACATATCTGGATAAAAAGCAACTTGAATCCCATAGCTGTTATACTCAAGATCTCACTGCTGTTTCTTCACTTCCCTGCTGAGTTGTGGCATGTGAGGCTGCAGATACAGCAGTCATTAGCTCTGCGCCACACTATGTGACACTAAATTCTTTCTTTGTGCACTCTGATCTTAATTACTCACACTTAATTAGAGCCGTGTATGAATTTAGTCATGCTGCACGTTATACAGTGATAACCTTTTGTGACAAATCAAGTCTAACTTCATAGTTGTTTTCAAGGTCTCTATAATATTCATAGCTGAATCAAAGTTAGGATAATTAAAGTACAGCTCCTGCTGTCTTTTGATCTGTTGAACCCCATCAGATACATGCTCCATCGAAGATACTAGCAAGGATTTTTTAGAAATAATGAAGGATGTTAGAAAATGATACTTTTGGTAATAATCAAAGTCACAGCCTCTGATAATAATACCAGTGAGAATACTCATTTCCTGATTAAATCAGGATTTATTTGCTCAATGTTAGATTTTTAAAAAATTCCTCTGTAAGTACCACCAGGCCAATATTTATTACCCATGCCTCATTGCCCTTGGATACAATTGAGCAGTTTGCAAGGTCATTTCAGAGGGCAAAAGTGAAGACTGCAGGTGCTGGAGATTAGAGTCAAGATTAAAGTGGTGCTGGAAGAGCACAGCAGGTCAGGCAGCATCCGAGGAGCAGGAAAATCGACGTTTTGGGCAGGAGCCTTTCATCAGGAATGAGACTGGAATTTTCAGAGGTGGAGAGATAAATGGAAAGGGGGTGGGGCTGGGGAGAAGGTAGTGGTTGAAGAGTTCCGAGGCAGAAGATGAGGTGTTCGTCCTCCAGGCGTTTGGTGGTGAGGGAGTGGCGGTGCAGAAGGCCCAGGACCTGCATGTCATGCGAGGTGGAGTTGAAATGTTCGGCCACAGGGCGGTGGGGTTGATTGGTGTGGGTGTCCTGGAGATGTTCCCTGAAGTGCTCTGCAAGGTCATTTCAGAGTCAACAAGATAGAAGCATAGAAACATAGAATATAGGAGTAGGAGAAGGCCATTCGGCAATTCATGCCTGTTCCACCATTCATCATGATCATGGCTGATTATCCAACTCAATAGCCTAATCCTGCTTTCTCCCCATAACCTTTGATCCCATTCACCCCAAATGCGAGATCTAGCCATCTCTTGAATGCATTCAAAGTTTTGGCATCAACTACTTCCTGTGGTAATGAATTCCATAGGATCACACTCTTTGGGTGAAGAAATATTTCCTCCTCTTGATCTTAAATGTTTGAACCCAAATCCTCAGAATGTGATCCCTGGTTCTTCACACACCCATTCTTGGGAACATCCTCCCCGCATCTACCCTGTCTGGTCCTGTTAGAATTTTGTAAGTTTCTTTTATGAGATCCCCCTCACTCATCTGAACTCCAGCGAAAATAATCCTAAACTCGTCAATCTCTCCTCATACGTCAGTCCTGCCATCCCTGGAATCAGCCTGGGAAACATTTGCTACACTCCCTCAAGAGCAAGAGCATCCTCTTCCTCAGAAAAGGAGACCAAAATTGCACATAACATTCTCGGTGTGGACTCACCAGGTAATGAGGTCAGCCAGGTAGACTTCATAGAATATGAGTTCCTTAACTGGGGCTGTTAATCTGGTCCAATCAGGGAGTCCTGGCTGACAGATCTAAACAGGAGTGCCAGAGATACTGTTCATGCTCAGAATTGGCTCTGAGGGAGCTGGATCAGTGTCAGGGACTCTCCATGTGTGAATAAAGAGTGACTTAGGTGATGGGAAACAGGCCTTTGTGGAGTTATTTCAGTACATGTTGCATAAGATTGTACTGTACAGAAGAGGACCTTTAGCCCATCAAGTCTGTATTGCCAAAGATACATTCCTACTACCTGTCAGTCTAGAGGCACATATAGGCTGGCAGATTTTCTTCCCAAAAGGATGCTAATGAACCAGATAGGCTTTTACAACAATTTCATTATACTTTTAATTCCAGTTTTTTTTGTTGATTAAATTTAAATTTCAACATTGATTGTGATGGGAATTGAATTCAGATCTGCCAGAATGTTACCTGGTTGACTAGGTTCACTAGTGACGATACGGTTAGACCATTACCTCCTCTTCCCCTATGACATTAGGTAAAAGTTCTATATCATTGAAATACAATTCACATTACCAACAGAAAGTACACATCCAGTTCTTGAGGAAGGAAGTGTTCATTATTGTAAGATTTTCCACAATTAGAAAACACTGCAAAGCATCTTATTGTCAATTAAGTATTTTTTGTAAGTGTTGTCATTGTGGGAAACACAGCTGCCAACTTGAGCATAGTAAAATCCCAAAGAGATAATCTGCTTTTTGGAATGTTTATTGAAGGATAAACGTCTGCCAGGACACAGGGGAGATTTACTCTCCTCTTCATTGAAATAGCAGGAGAAGATAATTTAGAAATACTCAGGAAGGCAGGCAAATTCTGGACAACTCACTGAAAAGGTGGCAGCGTTGTAATGACCCGATGAGACACAGACAGTGTCTTATCTCTGGACTGATCTTGAACCCCAGGCCTCTGACTCAGACATGCGTGTTCTCTCTGTGGAGTCAGGTCTGACACGGCACAGCTGTTATTATCATTGAGTCAGACTGCATAGCAACATCATACTCAAAATACCTTCCTGCTGTTCATCCAAGGGAACTCCCCATGGCCTGTAAAAATGTGCTTTCTTTCATATGTTGAAGGTGATACGGGACCTTAAGAAAATTTCATTCTGTGAAGTGACATTACAGATGTAAAGTTTCTAAACAGTAGGTGTAGGAATCTTTTGATTCTTGTTTCTCCAACACCAGTTTGAAAGTTTATAACCTGCAATGCAGTAAAACATGCCAAGGAGCATTATAAAGATGTTAGTGAGCCACATAAGGAAACTGTGGGTCAAATGACCAAAAGATTAAATTAGATTAGATTCCCTACAGTATGGAAATAGGCCATTTGGCCCAACAAGTCCACACTGACCCTCTCGAGAGTAACTCACCCAGACCCATTCCCCTACCCGATATTTACCCCAGACTAATGCACCCAACACAATGAACAATTTAGCATGCCCAATTCACCCAACTTGTACATCTTTGGACTATGGGAGGAAACCAGGGCACCCAGGGGAAACACACATAGACATGGGGAGAATGTGCAAACTCCACACAGACAGCCACCCGCGGCAAGAATCAAACCCGTTTCCCTGGTGTTGTGAGGCAGCAGTGTTAACCACTGATCCACCGTGCCATCCTAAAAAAAAAGCATAGCACCATAAAATGCTGGAGCAGAAGTAGCTCACTCAGCCCATCAAAACTGCTCTACCATTCAATGAGCTCATGGCTGATCTGATAATTCACTTTACGTCTTGAAAGTTAGACTTTAAGGAACCAATTTTCAGGAAGCCTGTAGGCTGGCTGAGCTCCTGTAGTTCTGATTCTTTATGATCGTGTCTGAATGCCTGCATCCAGAATGAGGAGGAGCCTTGCCTTTGTTTTGCCTGCAGTACAGGGAAGTTTAAAATGGCTGCTCTCAGAACTCACAACCCTCTGGTTCAGACACTTGGACTTCAGGCCAATAACTCACACAAAAGGGTCTGCAATACCCACCATAAACTCACAAACACCCGCAATTATCTCAACTATGCATCCCCAAACCCTGCTTCCTGTGAAGACTCTATTCCATTCTCCCACCTCCAGTATCTCTGTCACATCTGGTCTGATGATGCCAACTTCCACAAGGGGAGGGCCTCCAAATATCCACCTTCTTCCTCTTGAGTTTCCACTATCTGCAGTGTTTTACTTTTACATTCATCAAGCCTTATCAAAACTCCATGCTATTGCTTTCATTCTAACGTAACTTCCACATTCTGTCTATTCTCCAGATAGCAAAATTTCTACCCAATTCCTCATTGGATTTATTAATTATTATTTTATCGTTGTTACACCTAGTTTTTGGTTTCCATACAAATGGAAACATCTTCTCGATCTAACACTTTTATTATCTGAATCACCTTGATCAGATTACCCCACAGCCCACTGCTTTCCAGAGTTTTAAAGTCCCAGGTCATTCAACCTTTCATAATTAGTATAACCTAGATATTCTAATAACATCCTTGTTTTACTTTCCTTATCCTTCCCAACATCATTTGCATCACGTGGAAAACATTTCTAAGTACTTCAAGTATACTCTAACCAAAGTTCATAGAATTAGTGCAGAAGGAAGTTTTTTGACTCATCATGACTGTACCAGCTCCTGAAAGAGCCACCCAGCTAATACCACTCTCCAACCCTATATCCATCTAAATTCATCACTTGCAAATATATATCTGACTCTCTTTAGAAGCCTCCTATGGAATCCGCCTCCACTACTCTTCCATTCCAAATCCTAACAACTCTCTGTGTAAAGATATTTCTCCTCATCTCATTCCAAGTTGGTTTGCTGACAATCTTGAAATTGTGACCCTGAGTCACTGACGTAGCAAAAACAGAATACCCTTCCTCATTCTGTCAAAACTGCTCTTGTATTTCCATAATTTTAATGTCAACTTTGAACACCTCATTATGTTTAAAGTTGAAAATCACACAACACCAAGTTATAGTCCGACAGGTGTATTTGGAAGCACTTGCGCTCCGAAAGCTAGTACTTCCAATTAAACCTGTTGGACTATAACCTGGTGTTGTGTGATTTTTAACTTTGTACACCCCAGTCCAACACCGGCACCTCCAAATCATCATTGAGTTTACCTCTTAATTTTAATCTAGCATCCATGATGCTTTGCTTTATTTCACCTCTTAACCTTCTCTGCTCCAAGGAGAATAAGTCCAATTTCTGTATTTGTTCCTTGTGTTTAAAATCCCTCATCCCTGGTATCATTCCAGTAAATCTCCTTTGCAATCTTCTCCAGGGCTTTAACATCCTTTGTTAAATAAGGTGTCCAGAACTGAATACAATACTCTTTACATAAGTTCACTGTTTTGGAAAGGTATCTCGTCAGAATCCCAATGTTTCGTGTGTACTTGATTTGTTAATTTGTGTTAGTTTTAATGATTTGTGCCTCTTTATGTGTCCATGCCTTCACTCCTTTACACCAGTTAGAGCTGTAGTCTCCAAGTAGCTTGAGGCCTCATTATTCTTCTGACTAAATGCAGCATCTTACACTGCTCTGTATTCATGCCTGCACTCAGTAAGTGTAGACAGAACCAAAATGTGGTGTTCCATCAGTTAAAAGAATGAGGGGTGCATTCTTTCACCTCTGTAGAAAAGGATGTTTCCTTATTGTATTAGTAGAATAATTTGCATTTAATGTGCACAGCATTGATTAGGTGGGTTGAGAAGTGAGTAACATAATTTATGAAAAAGCTGGCAATATAAAAATCAACTAATTCACCCTCAACAGGCTCAGTCTTAAATCTGGCATTCCATTCATTAACCTGTCTACATTTTATAAAAATCGTTGAATCCCTATAGTGGGCAAGCAGGCCATTCATTCCATCGAATCCACACAGAGCGTCTCATGGCCATCCCACCAGGGCTAATCCCGCTACCCAATCACTGCAACCCTGTATTTCCAGTGGCTAACCCACCTAGCCTGCACTTACCTTGGCACTATGCGGCATAATGACTTGATTTGATTTTTGATTTGATTTATTATGACTGTACGGACCTGGATACAGTGAAAAGTTTTGTTTTACGTGCAGCACAGGCAAATCAAAACATACAAACATCAAATTATGATTGAACAAAGCAAAGAATGCAAAGTGTTACAGCTGCAAAGAGGGCGCGCAAAAAGCAAGATCAACGTTAGATTTGAAATTTGAGTGGTTCATACAGCCGTCTAATAACAGCGGGGAAGAAGCTGTTCTTGAATCTGTTATATATATATCAAGCTTTTGTATATTCTGCCTGATGGAAGAGGTTGGAAGAGATTATAACTGGGGTAGGTGAGATAACTGATAATATTGCCTTCCTTTCCAAGGCATTGAGAAGTATAAATGAAGTCAATGGATGGAAGATTGGCTGATGATTGACTGGGCATCACCAATCCACCTAAACTGCAGATCTATGGACTGTGGAAGGAAACGGGAACACCCAGAGGAAACCCACAGCTTTTCTCCCCTTCTTTAAGAATTTTCTTAAAATGTATTTGTTTAAACATAAAGTGGAGTTCAAGATTATCAGATCAACCATGTTCTCATTGCATGACAAAGTCAAAAAGTGTGGTGCTGGAAAAACACAGCCAGTCAGGCAGTATCTGATGAGCAGGAGAGTCAACATTTTGGGCATAGGCTCTTCATCAGGAATATTTTGTGTACTTAGAATTGAACACAATACTCGAAGGTGGGCACATTACATTCCTGATGAAGGGTTTCAGCCCGGAACTTCGACTCTCCTGCTCCTCGGATGCTGCCTGACCGGCTGCGCTTTTCCAGCACCCCACTCTCGACTCTGATCTCCAGCATCTGCAGCCCTCACTTTCTCCTTGTTGTTGAATGATAGAGCAAACTAGATGGGCTGACTGGCCAACTTCTGCTCTTAAACTCTCTGGTGTTATGCTCTTTACCTCTGCTCATTAGATCCACTGTCTCCTTATGTGGCTCATTATCGTGGTTATTTCTGGGAATCACCTTGGTATGTTTTATTCTATTGTCAACTCTATATTCTTTCAAGCTGCTGTTGGATTAATGGGGTTGGAAAGGTTCCTATACCCATTGTTTAAAACTCTGCCTCTGTAATATCACTTTGGAGAATCAACACTGAGATTTTCCTCCCAGCTCCAAAGAACAGGCTGAATCTATTTTGGATCAGATTGTACCACATGTTATGGATTTATTTAAAAAAAGAAGGCAACAAGACTGATTGCAGGTTTGGACAACATGACCACAAATTACAATCAGAGAAAGTTTAAGCTTTTCAGTTGAATAATCAAGTGGATCAATTAAAACTTCATTGAAGGATTAAAAAAAAACCTTAGAAATTCTCGACATTATAAGCAAAATTCCTTCTACATTATTTCCTTGGTGTGCAGCAGTGACTTCCAAAACTGGATGTTAATGTAGCAGCATGCCGATAATGCCTATCAGAGTGTGTGGAATCCCAAAGGAACCTTGGACTGATTGCATGAAACATGCAGCTTAGGATATAGACTGACAGTCAGCTAAGACACATTTTTTAAGCAACTCAGCAGAATAGGCCTATGTACACCGGTTAAAAAGTAAATTTAGGTTTAATAATAAATGTAAAAATTATATTTATATCGCAATCTGTCATGATTTAAGATATCCTGAAATGTTTTATAACCTGTGCAATCGTGCTTTTCATTGACAGAAATGTAACTTATGCACAGCAAGCCTCCACCAATAGTAGTGGGATAATAACCAGATTAATCTGTTTTTGTGATGTAAATTGAGAGATAAATATTATTCATGTAAATATTTACTCCTTGTACTCAATGTCAGATAAGCAATCTGATGATTGGGCAACAGTGGAGCAGACGAGGGAGATGGTGGTGAAGTAGATGTTATCAGCGGCACAGCAAACGCTTACACTGTGGTTTCAGATGATGATAATATAAGGTCTAACATAATTGGCCCTGTATTGGTAATTATAATGCATCAATTCCATTGTTTTGTTATGTGAAGTGTGAAAGGATCTGCGCGTGGGTGGCACGGTGGCACAGTGGTTAGCACTGCTGCTTTACAGCGCCAGAGACCCAGGTTCAGTTCCCACCTCAGGCGACTCACTGTGTGGAGTTTGCACATTCTTCCCGTGTCAGCGTGGGGTGCTCTGGTTTCCTCCCACAGTCAAAGAATGTGCAGGTTAGGTGAATTGGCCATGCTAAATTGCCTGTGGTGTTAGGTGAAGGGGTAAATGTAGGGGAATGGGTCTGGGTGGGTTGCGCTTCGACGGGTCAGTGTGGACTTGTTGGGCCGAAGGGCCTGTTTCCACTCTGTAAGTAATCTAATCTAATCATAGAAACTGCAGTACAGAAAACAGAGAGGACATGCCCAGAGAAATGCTGTTGATGGAAAAAGTGAAGAGAGGGACTCCAGCGTGGAAATGATCTCCCAGATCTAAATGTTCCTGAGAAGCACATCAGGATGGTTGGAATTCAGAAACACCAAGTTTTGCAATGCTGTGGCGAGTGCAATCAGTATAACCCCGCTGATATTTCATATTTCCACTTTATATCAAATCCATTCAGAGGATAATGGAGTGGGGAGACATTTACATTTGACTGTGTTTTCTTGATGAAATCAGGAACAAACATCAAAAGGACCAATCCCATTGATGGGATTAGCTTCATTTCTGTTAGATTGTCATTTAAGGCGAGATCGCCTCAAAACTGAACAATGTTGATTTGAAAGCAACAAAAATGGAAATTGCTGGAAAAGCTCAGCAAGTCTGGCAGCAAAAAAAAATCAACAAATCCCTACAGTGCCAAAACAGGCCATTTAGCCCATTGAGTCAACACCAATCCTCCGAAGAGCATCTCACTACCCTGTCAAATGGCTAACTTACCTAACCTGCACACCCCTAGACACCATGGGCAATTCACCGTGGCCAATCCACCTAACCTGCACATCTTTGGACCATAGGAGGAAACCAGTGGAAATACACACACACACACACACACACACACACACACACTATGCAAACCCCACACAGACAGTTACCCAAGGGAGGAATCAAACCTAGGTCTCTAGTAGTGCTAACTACTAAGTCACTGTGCCACCCACATCTGTGGAGAAAAACTAGAGTTAATGTTTCACATCTAGTGACCGTTCCTCAGACCCATCTTACTTCTGAGGAAGGGTCACTGGACTCGAAACATTAACACTAATTTCTTTTCACAGACCTGCTGAGCTTTCCAGCAATTTCTGTTTTTGTTTCTGATTTCCAACATTCACGCTTCTTTCTGATTTAATCTGAAAGCTTTAAACGTTCAATTACAATAAAATGCTAAAGTAATCTCAGGCTGTTAGATGCAATTCCTGGAGTCCCTTTGGGTAGTTCCATCCATTTCTGCTTCGTTCCTTGGAAGAAAAGCATACAGATGACAGAAATGTTTGTATCCGATGTAATGTGCCAACACCACTACATCTCAAAGGGCTTGGCTACAGGGGTTTGGCTGACTGTCCATTCTGAGAGGCTTCAGCTTCTGATTTCAACATCATAATCATTTCCTCACAGGCAACCCAGATAAATGAGTAACTCATCGCAGAAGGCAGCATGTGGGAGGTCCCCACTTTCTGGTTACCTCCATGTGCTCATTGTGACATACAGCTTGTTTGATAAATACGTGCAGACAATTTCAATATGTTTTGTGACTTGTCTCAATATTCCCAATAGGTTCCTTACCTTCAATGTGCCTATTTCTAAAAGATCACCAGCTATGTTGTTAAGAATTTTAAATTTACCATGTCTTGCCCTTGCAATTGTTTATTGACTACAAACCATTATCAATAACTCAGTTTAAACATTGAATGCACAAGTCACGCGCTGACATAAACAATGTATGAAGTAAATTTCTGAAGTTTGAATAAAGAATAATTCATAATCAGAAATATTTGAAAAGAACAACAGAGGATAAGAAAACAATACATACTATAATGCAATTCAGTATTAACAAATTATTGGTCATCAAATTATAATCAAAATCAGTGCCTGAGACTGATGTAAATCACTGAGATTAATTCAAGACTAAACTCCTGTGACAGCTGCTGAGTTAACAGCATGTGAAGGCCAATCCATTGAATAGTTTAGATTATATTTACTGGGAGTGAACACATCATCCACAGATGATCTGACCTTCTTCTCATGAGCCCTGTCATTGACTTTAACTTGTCATCCCCTGAGGTGGGTAGTGTTAGCCTTTGGAATATTGAATAGATGAGCCCCATTATTTTAACATAATTGAATTTGGAATTGACTGGGAGGTGCCAGTGTTGGACTGGCGTGGACAAAGTTAAAAATCACACAACACCAGGTTATAGTCCAACAGATTTAATTGGAAGCGCTAGCTTTCGGAGCGCCACTCCTTCATTATACTTCACAACCACCTGATGAAGGAGCAGCAGTCCGAAAGCTAGTGCTTCCAAATAAATATGTTAGACTATAACCTAGTGTTGTGTGATTTTTAACTTGGAATTGTTATGCATCACCTTTACTGCTGCTGTGGCAAGTGTGGAAGATCTTTTCTGTTATTACAGTGACTCTACAGAAACAGATCTTTCAACCCAACTGATCTATCTCACCATTCACGTTCCATAGGAGACACTCCCATCCCTCTCCATCAAACATAAAAGCAAAATACCGGATGCTAGAAATCTGGAATAAAAACTCCATGCACTGGAGAAACTCAGCAGGTCTGGCAGCATCTATGAAGGAAGAAATAGCATTAACATTTTGAGTTGGTTTTGACTCTTCTTCTGAAATAAGTTGAAATATTGAGGTATCTATGCTGTTGATGGAGGAGGGGAGCATGTGGAAAAGATTGTGAATGGAGAAACAAGGGGATGTGTACACCAGTAAAGGAGTGACAGAGATATGAAATAGGTGTGGATAGAAGAAAATAGTCCCAATTTGCAGAAGGCAAAATCGACAAGACACAGCTGAAGTTAGAGAGTGAGGGTAATAAGATGGTCGGGTTCTGAAGTTGTTGAACTCTATATTGAATCCTAAAGGCTGTGAAGTGCCAAAGTAGAAATGAGGAGTTGCTCCCTTAGCTTGTGTGAAGTTGTGTTAGAACACTGTAGCAGGCCCAGAACAGGGAAGTTATCATAGGAACAAGAAGGGTTATTAAAATAGTAAGCAACTGGAAGATTAGTGCAATGCTTAAAGACAGAGGACAGATGTTCCATATAGTGGTCACTCAGTTTGGCTTTGGTTTTGTCAATTTTGAAGGAAACAGCATTGTGAGAAGTCAATACAGTAGACTAGGTGGAAAGAAATACAAATAAAACACTGCTTCACCAGGAAGATGTGAATAGTGAAGAGCCAGAAGATGAATGGACAACTGTTACACTTTCAGTGATTTCATGGGAAGGTGTAATGGTTGGGTTGGGGGAGGAGGTGGAGGGATAGTGAGGATGCACTAGGAGTGACGGACGATTGGAGGAAGATGCCTTAGGGGAAACAGTCCCTATAGAGTGCTGGCAGTGGATGGTTTTGGTAATGGCATCCTGCAGGAGGTGATGGCAGATGCTCCTTTGAATGCGGAGACTGGGAGGGTGGGAAATGAGGTTGAGGATCCTTACCATTGTTCTAGGAGGGATGGGAAGAGGTAAGGGCAGAAGAGAGTGGATGATGGCTTGTACGTAACTGCGGGTATTAGCAACCATGGTGGAGGGGTATGTATAACTAACTCTGTCAATACATTCCCTTGTTATGAAATGCATAACTGGGGCCAGTTAGCTCAGTTGGCTGGGCAGCTTTGCAATGCAGAGTAACAAAAACAGCACAAGTACAATCTCCTGCTGAGGTTATCGTGAAGGATGCTCCTTCCCAGCCTGTCTCCTTGCTGGAGGCATGGTGACCCTCAGGCTAAACCACCACTAGCCATCTCTCTCTAATGAGAGAGGGGAACTAGGGCAACTAACACATATCTGCCTTCGAAGAATTGAAAGTGAAGATCAGTTGCTGACATTTTCAGGAACTGAACTTGTCAGTTGATAAAAGAGCTAAAAATTGTTTATTCCATAGTATTGTCAGCACCATGAAAAGCCAATGATTCCATACAATCACCTCTCCAAAGAATAGTTCCAGTTTAACGAATGAGAGGTTGCTTTATGGCTTCTTTCATCAAAGACCAGCACATTAATGAGAAATAACTGAGGTCGGTATTCTGACAAATATATACCAAGCAATCAGATAAATCTTTAACATTGACTCCAATTAAGAAAAGATTATTGGGATTTACTGTCCAACTTGATCCTCAGAGTGAATGATGCCCTTTGCTGGCTAATGTCACCTAATGTGGACTATGAATCTGCCTCACCCACTCTCAATTAGCAGACCCACAAGTTATTTAATGAATAAATTATCTCTTCATGCCAAATCATCACTTCAGGAAAGTCATGCACTTTCAATTATTTATTGACTACAAAACAGAATTAACAATAACTCAATTTAAACATTGAATACACAAATCATAAGCAGACATAAACAGTCTATGGATGAAAATTCTGAATGTTTGAATAAGGGATAATTCACAGACACACATACTTAACCAAATGAATAACAGAGGATAAGGAAATGATACATGCTACAATATAATTCTGTATTAACAAATTATTGGTCATCAAATAAGAATCAAAATCAGTGCCTGAGACTGAAGTAAATCACTGTGATTAATTAAAGATTAAACTCCTGTGACAGCTGCTGAGTTAACAGCATGTGAAGGCCAATCCATTGAATAGTTTAGATTATATTACAGGGAGTGAACACATCATCCACAGATGATAAAACCTTCTCCTCATGAGCCCTACTGTTGAGTTAATCTTCTTCCCCTGAGATGGATAGCGTTAACCTCGGGAATACTGAGAAGATGAGTCTCATTGATGTTGGAATTATTCGCTCCACTTGGACTCTCTATTTCATGGTGAGCATATTTAACACTCACATGACCGTATCTGAGCTGGTTGGATTAATCTCAGCTTCGATGATTTGTGCTCTTCATTGGCATGTTTACTTCTACCTGTAACTGCTTGACTTCCATATCCTCTTACTCTGTGTCCTGGATATATATAGTGATAATTTGCTCACCAAAGTTTGCTACAGGACAAGAACAGGGAAGAGTTGAAAAGTGTGGTGCTGGAAAAGCACAGCAGGTCAGGCAGCATCCACTGAGCAGGTGAATTGACGTTTCATTAGGATGGAGAGCTTATGCCTGAAACATCGACTATTCTGCTCCTCGGATGCTGCCTGACCTGCTGTGCCTTTCCAGCAACACACGTTTCGACTCGATCTCCAGCATCTGCAGTCCTCACTTTCTCCTAAGGACAGGGAAGAGAATATTGCCATTTGTCAAATACTAAGGGAATTCACATACAGGAGAGCCAAGTAATCTCAGAAGTAAAATTGTAAAGAAATTGTTATTAGGAAAAAGAGCAAATAGGTGAAACAAAAATAAAAGCTAAACAAAGACTGCAGAAACAAAATATGAAATAGCTGTAGAAACTCAGCAGGTCTGGCAGCATCTGTGGAGAGAGAAGCAGAGTTAATATTTCAGGTCCAGTACCCTTCTTCAGAACTAGTAATGGTCAGGAGAAGGTGGTATTAATGCTGGAGATGGGAGATGGGTGTAAAGGAGTAAACAATAAGTAGAGACAGAGCCGAGAGAGAGAGAAAGGCATTTCTCAGACAAAGGGGTGGATAATGGTAAGCCAGGGAGAAAGAGAAACTGCTAGTGGGGTCCAGAAGTAGTTGAAAATGGTCTGGCTGTGTTGCATGGAGCATGTGTGATAAGAAAGCCTCAGTTGTGGGAGGGGGGGGTGGGGGAGAGGGGGGTAAAAGACAGGGAAGGAGGTGATCAGGTTTCAAAGTTAATGAACTCTACATTGAGTCCAGAAGGCTGCAGGATCTCCAAGTAGAAAGCAAGGTGCTGTTCTTCCACCTTGCATTGAGCTTCGCTGGAGCACTGCAGCAAGTTTGAGACAGGGATGTTGACCAGGGAACAGGGTAGTGTGTTGAAATGACAGGCTACAAGAAGGTCAGGGTCATTTTTATGGATGAAATGTTCCACAAAGCAGTCACCCAGTCCATATACAATCTCTCCAGTGGAGACAAGAAAACATTGAAAGCAGCATAATAGGTGACATGGTCTCAGCTGAGAGATGAAGTCCAAGAGAAATTCAGTTATGTTGCAGCTGATAAGACGCTGTATGAGTGCATGGGAAAAAGTTTGACCCAGTTAATCTACTGGAAAATAAAAGAAGGAACTGCAGATTATGAAACAGAAACTTATTAGGTCTGGTGGCATCTGTGGATAGAAAACAGTTAATATTTAGAATCCAGTGACCTTTCTCCAAGGTTGACAGTAGCTGGGAAAAAAGTAATATTTATGCTGATGGCAGGGTATGGGGGGAAGAAGTGAGTGGATCGGTGGAGATGGAGCCCAGAGAAAGAGAAGGTCAGGCAGGTTGATCATAAGCCAGGAAGGGGGCAATAGGTAGCAGAAAATGGATTGACTGTGGTGAAAGCAGTTCATATCATGACAGGACCTGGGATGTAGGGTTGAGTACAAGACATCCACTGCAGAAGTCAGGGAAGATATCTTTACTCAAAAAGAAGTGAGAATGTGGAACTCATTCCCACAAATAATGGTTTAGATGAATAATATAAATGGGTTAGCAATATAAATCCAATACAGAAAGAAATTAGTACGCTGAACTAGGTCCAATAAATAAGAGTGGGAAGAAACTAAACTGGAGTTGAAACATAAATATGATTTGGTTTGGGCAGAATGTGAACTCCTTTTGTACGTTTTTATAAAAAAAACCTCATTCACTGTGGATGTGGATGTCACTGGCTGGGCCAGCATTTATTGCCCATCACTAATTCCCCAGGCGGCAGTTAAATGTCAATCACATTTGCTGTGGGCCTGGAGTCACATGTAGGTCAGACCAGATAAAGCGTAACAGATTACCTTCCCTGAAAGATGTTAGTAAACAGCTTTTGATTTTTAATTTTAAAACAGCAATCAATTAACAATGGTCACCATGAAGCAAGCTCTAAGTTCCAGGTTTGTAACCTCTTTGGCCACAAGTGAGGTCCCAAAAGACTGGAGAAGAGCCAAAGTTGTCCCACTGTTTAAGACAGGTAGCAGGGATAATCCTGGAAATATAGGTCTGCCCTGTGAGTCTCACGTTGGTGGTAGGGAAATTATTGGAAACGATTCTCAGGGACAAGATCTATACACATTTAGAAGTAAATGGATTTATTAACGATAGATAGCATAATTTTCTATGGGGAGGTCATGCCTCACTAACTTGAGTTTTTTGGGGTGATGAAGATGATTGAGGGAAAAGTGGTTGATGTTGACTACATGGATTTCAGTAAAGCCTTTAACAAAGTCCCTCATGGCAGACTGGTACAAATGGTGAAGTCACATGGTATCAGCAGTGAGCTGGCAAGATGGATACAGAACTGGCTTAGTCACAGGAGACAGAGGGTGGTGGTGGAAGCATGCTCTTTGGAATGGAGGTCTGTGATTATTGATGTTCCACAGGGATCAGTACTGGGACCTCTGCTGTGTGTGATCTACACAAATGATTTGGAAGAAAATGTAGCTGGTCTAATTAGTAAGTTTGTGGATGATACAAAGATTGATGGAGTTGTGGATAATGAGCAGGATTGTCAGAGAGTACAGCAGGATATAGATCTGTTGGAGACATGGACAGAAAAATGGCAGATGGTGTTTAATCTAGACAAATGTGAGGTGATGCATTTTAGAAGGTCAGGTACAGGGGAAATTATACTGTGAATGGCCTTAGGAGTATTGATATGCAAAGGGATCTGGGTGTGCAGGTCCATGGATCACTGAAGGTGGCAGCACAGGAAGGTAATGTAGTAAAAAAGGCTGATGGCATACTTGCATTCATTGGAAGGGGCATTGAGTTTAAGGATAGACAAGCTATGCTGCAGCGTTTTAGAACTTCAGTTAGAACTTCAGTTAGAACTTCAGTTGGAATATTGTGTACAGTTCTGGTCATTATACTACCAGAAGGATGTAGATGCTTAGGAGAGGGTGCATAAAAGGTTTACCAGGATGTTGCCTGGTTTGGGGGATTTTAACTATGAAGAAAGGTTGGATAGACTGGGTTTATTTTCATTAGAATGCAGGAAGTTGAGGGGGGTGACCTGACAGAAGTTTATAAGATTGTGAATGACATGGATAGAATGGAAAGTATGAGGCTTTTTCCCAGGGTGGAGGGGTAAATTACTCGGGGACACAGGTTCAAGAAGCCGGGGTGGGGGGGAGTGGGAATGTTTAAAGGAGATGTACAAGGCATATTTTCCATACAAAAGGTGGTGGGAGCCTGGAACACACTGTCAGAGGAGGTGGTGGAAGCAGACACAACAGCAAAATTCAAGAGGCACCTGGATGAATATATGAATATGAAGAGAATAGAGGGATATGGATCCTGTAAATGAAGACAGTTTTAGTATGGAAGGGCAAAATGTGTTTCAGCAGGCTTGGAGGGCCGAAGGGCCTGTTCTTCTGCTGTATTGTTCTTTGCTCTTTGTACTTAGTTTTTTGGGGGGTTAATTCAAATATCACCATGTGCTGCAGTTAGAATTTGAACCCGTGTCCCTAAAACCTTACTCTGGGGTACTGGATTGTTAGTGCAGTGATGTTGAGCTGATGCTACCACCTCCCTTCTGTTGTGAAATCATTTAACTATGTAATTTCCAGCCCTCTATAGTGGCTTGAATACTTCGGGAGGTAACTTAACAAGCAATAAACTGTCAGTCAAATGCATACCCCAGAGATTAATTGTTTCAAAATAACTCTGTTCTAGAGCCGTACAGCATTGAAACAGACCCATCAGTCCAACCAGACCATACTGACCCTGTTCCCAAACTAAACTACTCCCACATGCCTGTGTTTGGCCCATATCCCTCCAAACCTTTCCTATTCATGAACTAATCCAAAAGTCTTTTGAATGTTGTAACTGTACGTGCATCCAACACTTCCTCTGACAGGTCATTCCATACAGGAACACTCTCTGTGTAAAAATAAATTACCCCTCATGTCCTTTGTAAATCATTTTCCTCTCACCTTAAAAAAAAAATGCCTGCTAGTTTTGAACTCCCCCACTCTCTGGAAATTACCCATGCCATTCACTTTATTGATTCCCCTCATGATTTTATAAACCTCAATAAAGGCACCCCTCAACCTCCCTTACTCCAGTGAAAAATGTCCCAGCCTGTCCAGTCTACTTTTATATCTCAAAACCTCCATTCCCAGCAACATCCTGGTAAATATTTTCTGAACCCTCTCCACTAGCCTGCCCGTAACAGGGAGACCAGAAATATACACAATACTCCAGAAGAAGTCTCACCAACATCCAGTACAACCTGGACACAATGATCAAACATGGCAGCACAGTGGCTCAGTGGTTAACACTGCTGCCTCACAGTGCCAGGGACCTGGGTTCGATTCTAGCTTCAGACGACTCTCTGTGTGGCATTTGTACATTCTCCCCGTGTCTATGTGGGTTTCCTCCAGGTGCTCTGGTTTCCTCCCACAATCCAAAGATGTGCAGGCTAGGTGAATCGGCCATGTTAAATTGCCCATAGTGTTCAGGGATGTGTAGGTTAGATACATTAATCAGGGGTAAATGTAGGGGAATGGGACTGAGTGGGCTACACTTCAGAGGATTGGTGTGGACTTGTTGGGCCAAATGACTTGTTTCCACATTATGGGGATTCTGTAATTCTTTGACTCTTACAGTCAAAAGTCTGAGCAATGAAAGCAATCGTGCTAAATGCCTTCTTAGTCACACTGTCTACCTGTGAGGCAAATTGCTGATCCATCAAGTTCCACCTCAGGTGTATGCTGTCCTTCTTGGAGACCTTCACTTCCAACCCAATGATGGTAGATTTGAATCCAGTGGGGTAGCAATAGTAGCAAAACAACAGGTCCCTTTTTTTATTTCCAGGCTGCAATAGCTTTGCAAGCCAAAGTGAATGAAATCACAACAGGCCACTTTCACAGATTTAAATGCATTAAACAGCCAGCTTTTGTTGATGCAAAAATAACCTCAAAAATAACCAAAAAGAAATTCAGTTCAAGCTCCTCCAGTTTAATAGAGATGGAATTTAGAGGTGTTTGGGACCCATGGGGTAGGAATAAGGTTATTTTTGTTCATGTGAAAACTACAAAGGCCATGATATTTCAAAAATGCAGATTGATTTTATTTTAAAACATCATATCTCAGACACTCAGTGACAAATGTCACAAGAGACCACAGTCATTATAGTCATTGTATGGGATAATGATGGGGGTCTTTGAGGTAAGTCTCTTATAGCTAAAGGGATCAAGGGTTATGCAAAGAGGGTAGGATGAGGATATTAAGCTCAATGATCAGCCATGATCATACTAATTGGCAGCACAGACTCAAGGGGCTGAATGGTCTACTCCAGTTCCTATCACCTGTGTTTCTAGAAGCAAAGTGGAAACTGCACAGGTTGGAGCTTTTTGCTCGATAGCCTTACCATCATGTACTGTGTAACAATAAACATCTATTAAAAGTTAGCACTGCTGTCTCACAGTGCCAGGGACCTGGGTTCGATTCCAGTCTCGGGTGACTGGGTGGAGTTTTTACATTTTCTGCATGTCTGTTGGGGTTTCCTCTGGGTGCTCTAGTTTCCTCCTACAGTCCAAAAATGTGCAGGTTAGGTGGACTGGCCATGGGAAATGTCAGATTATGGACATAGGGCAGAGAAGGCTGGGTCTCGGTGGGATTCTATTCAGCAATCAGTACAAACTCGATGGTTTAAATGGTGCCTTTCTGCACTGTAGAGGTTATACGATGATCTTAATTCTGGTTTAATCTTGTATCATAATCCAAAGAACTCACACAAAAAATGATAATGGTGATGGAGACATCAGTCTATAGGAAGGATGTTGTTTAACTTGAAAGGTGTTATGAAGATATGGGTGTACTGTCCCTTTAAGAGAGTTAAAAGCTCGCACCAAGCACCAAGTGTTCTGAATAAAGTAACAATGTAATACCGAAAAGTTCGCAAACTGAATCAATTTTTCCCATTGTTCGGATAGCGTAAGAATGCTTGGACGGCTGTTCACAGCGCACGTGCCAAAGACGAACAGAATGAGATCACACGGGGCCCGAGAGCTTTTGCGTTCAACAAGCGCATAGCAAAGCAGAACAATGAAACCACGTGGTCGCACACGGGCTTTTTGCGTTCGTACCTTCGTTCATACCTTGAATTTCGTACGTACGTTGAAGTAAAATTTTATGTACAATCCTGTTCGTAAACCGATTTGTTTGTGAACGGGGTCGATCGTATGTTGAGGCACTACTGTACTTGGTTGAAAGCTAGATAAGCTGGTTGCCTGAAACAAATAAAAATTCAAATTAAGCCAATCAGTTTAAATAATTCCTCAAAAAATACCAAAGTCCAATCAAGTTTGAATTTCGTATATTGACAATCTAAAAAGCCAATGACATAATCCAATGCTTTGAGGGTATAAGACTGGTGAAAATTTAACAGTTGGGAGGAGAACTGCCAATCTGCCAGCATCTGCAGACTGCCTGGAGAATAGCTTGCTTAACTGTATCTTTATCGACCGTGAAACAGAAATCCCTAAGAAAAGAAGACTGAGGAAGAGAAGATTTGACAGCTGGCTGGTTTTGAAAACTTGAATTTTTGGTAAATCTTAATCAGGGGGTTGGGGGGGGGGGGTTATTGGACTCGAATTATAGAAGAGGAAGGTAAAGGATTGGCTAGAGGAAGGAATTGTAAATAGTTGCTAGTTAATTATTCTCTGTTATACTTTAAGAAATAAAGCAGTTAATTTTTACTTTAACTAGCTCTTGGCTTCTTGAGTTTTTAGAGATTACTGCACGGGATAAATCTTTTCTATGCTGCTGCTTTAAATTAAGCAGGACGGTTTACCCTGTGTCATAACAGTTTGGGAGGATTTGAACATTCTGGGGGCTTTTGTCCACGATTTGAAAAGTTTGGGTCTTAGATTTGTGATTTGAACTGGTTTAGACAGATTTGAATAGATTTGGGGGTATGAAAAATCCCAGCAAATCTAAACACTTGCAGGTCAGTATCCTAGATCTTTAAATAAAACATAGGTGAGACAAGATGTTTAATTTCGGTGACTTATGGTTGATTAAACTGAAAGTGAGAGAAGTGGCTCTTAAGTTTGCTAAAGAAGTTCTGGGATTTGAAGGTGATTCTCAAATTTGCCAAGAAAGTTTAAAAGGAAATATAAAGGCCACACTTTTAGAATTAGCAAAGAAATTAGATTTAACCAAGGACAAATGTAAAGCTGAAATTGTAAGGGAATTACTCAAACACTTAGATGTGTCAGAGAAACGGGCAAGTGCAGTAGAGGTAGAAAAAACTTAATTTACAATAGAGGAAAATGGAGTTGGAAGATAAACAAAGAGAGAGAGAGAAAAAGAGAATATTCTTAGCTGAGCAAAGAGAGAGAAAAAAAGGGAGAGCGAGAACTTGAACTTGAGAAGTTGCGACTTAGTCAGCAAAGTCAAGTTAACAGGATGGAGATTAAAAGAGAAGGTAGTGATATATATAAATATGTCAAAACTTTGCCACATTTTCATTAGAAAGATGTTTAAGCCTTCTTTATTTCATTTGAAACATTGGCCAGACAGATGGAGTGGTCTGAGGATTTATGGGTAATGCTCGTTCAGACTAAACTGATAGGAAGAGCTAATGAGGTATTTGCTGCACTGTCAGATGAGGGGTCAAGAGATTATGAAGAGGTTAAACAGGCTATTTTAAGTGCTTATGAATTGGTACCAGAAGCATAAAGAAAGTGGTTCAGAAACACAAAGGAGGAACCAGGTCAGACTTATGTTGAGTTCAACAGAATTAAACATAGTAATTTTGATTGATGGGTGCAGGCTTTAAAAATAGATAAGACCTTCGAATCTCTATAAGTGATTATTCTGCTGGTGGTATTTAAAAATTCACTCCAGAGATGGTAAGAATTCATATGGCAGAACAAAAAGTTCAGGAAGTGAGAAGGGCAGCAGAATTAGCAGATGAATACATGCTTGTGGATAAGACAAGCTTCCGGCCAGTGAGGGATAGAAGTTGGGAGAAGGGGAGAGCCTACTCTATTAAACAGAGAGTAGAGAACACTGGTAAGAATTTACCACAGGATAAAAAAGGAGGCCCAAGAGGGTGGAAAGGAGGTGTAAGGACTCTGGTGTTTCCACTGCAGTAAAGTGTGACTCATAAAGTCACAGTGCTGGTCGTTAAAGAAAGGTACTATGGTAAAAGGTGTGGTTAAAGAAGCTAAGCCAGTGGCATTCGTGAAGGTAATAAAGGAGACCCCAAGAAGAGCTGATGAGCTGCAGGAGAGTGCACAGCCTAGGCAGGGGCTGGGTGTGGAGTTAATACCTGATCTCTCCAAAGAATTTGTCACTGTGGGTAAAGTTTACTCAGAAAGAACAGGGGGAGAAGGACAAGAAGTTATGATTTTGAGAGATACAGGACCTAACTGGTCGCTGATACTAAGCAATGAGTGAATATGCACTCTTTCTGATTTTTTACCCAAGACTCTGGTAATTTGTGGGATAGATGGACAGAAATTTAGCATTCCCCTATGTAAGGTTAGGTTGGAGTGCCAACTCAAGACTGGGGAAGTTAGAGTGGGCGTGATTGACAGAGTGTCAGTTCCAGGAATTCAGTTTGTGCTTGGGAATGATTTGGCAGGATCCAAGGTGGGAGTGACATCTCTTGTTCTGGAAAAAATCGAGGAAGACCAAGAAACTGAAGAATTACAACAAAAATGTCCTGGTATTTTCCCAGACTGTGTGGTAACCAGATTCCACAATCCTAAGTCACAGCAACAAGTGAATACTCAAAGAGAAAGATGAAGGAGTTGAGGTTCAGTTAGCGGATACCCTGTTTGATGTAATGGTGTAGGAAAAACCTGAACAGATAGAGGGTCAGACAGAAGCGCTTAGTCCTGACAGACTAAGAGTCTTGCAATAGCAAGACAAGACAATAAAAGATATATATGTGGATGCGTACTTTGAAAAAGAGGCAGAAAATATTCCAGAGGGTTGTTATCTGAAAGATAGAATCCTCAGACGGAAATGGAGACCTCAGCAGGTTAGTGCAGAGGAGAAATGGGCCAAAGTGCACCAGGTTGTGTTGCCAGTAGCATACAGACAGGAGGTGTTCCAACTACCTGTAAGAGGCCACCGGAGGGTATGAAAAACTCAAGCTAAGGTACAAAAACATTTTTATTGGCCTGAAATGCACAAGGATGTGATTAACTTTTGCAACACGTGTCATGCATGCAAAATAGTAGATAAGCCACAGCTGGTAGTAAAACCAGCCACTTTGTTGCCAATTCCTGCATTTGAAGAACCTTTCATGTGAGTTATAATTGATTGTGTCGGTCCCCTCCCGAGAACTAAAAGTGGGAACTAGTACTTGTTGACTGTAATGGATGTGTCTCCCAGATTCTGGAGGAAATTCCATTCCGGAGTATCAAGGCAAAAAGGATGGTAGGGGAGTTAATAGCTTTCTTCACATGGTATGGGAAACCCAGAGAGATTCAGTCGGACCAAGGGTCAAATTTTACTGCTCGGCTATTTAAGGAGGTTGTGGATAGCTTAGGTATATGGCACTTTAAATCCACCCTGAATCCCAGGGAGCTTTCGAAATGTGGCATCAGACCTTGAAGACCATGCTTACAGCATCCTGTCAGGATTACCCAAACGACTGGGAAAATCCCATCCATATTGTTTACCATAGAGATGTCCCAAATGAATCTACTCAGTTCACTCACTTTGAGTTAATATTCGGTCATGAAGTGAGACGCCCTTTGAAATTAATGAGAAATGGACGGGACCAAAGTTGGAGATCTCACACTTAGATTATGTATTGGAGATGGGGGAGAGATTAAAATAGAGTAGGTGAGTTGGCTAAACAGCAGCTAAAGAAGGCACAGCGTAGAACGAAGCAGATGGCAGATAACAGCTCTAAGACTCGATGTTTTCTCAAGGGGATAAAGTGTTAGGACTGTAACCAATGGTATGAGATCCATTCAAAGCCAGGTTTAGTGGTCCCTATCAAATTGAGAAAAAGTTGAGTCAGGTAAACTATCTAGTAAAGATGCCAGTTAGGAAAAAATTAGGTATCGGATAAGTCATGTGAACATGTTGAAACTGTATTATACCAGAGAGAAAGAACTGGAGAAACAGGTTTTATTTACGGCCCCGCGGAGTGAGGAATCAAATCGACATGATGTGGATTTTGATGTGCCTCAAAATAGATTAAAAAATGAAGTCCTTGAGGAGTGGGATAGGTCAGTGAGCTATCTGTCTCAGGAGCATAGAATGCAGTTGAAAGATTTGTTACTGCAGTATGAGAACATATGTAAGAATCAGATGGGGAAGGCTAAAACTATTGTACATGAAGTAGACATAGGGAATACTGTTCTGATAAAACAACACCCCTATAGGCTTAATCCTTTCAAAGCCAGACAGGTCCAGATAGGGGTGGAAGCCATGCTCAATGAGGCCATCATGGAACCAAGCCAGCGCAAATGGAGTTCGCCGATTGTCTTAGTTCCCAAACAAGACGAGACTCAACGATTCTGCATGGATGATCAGAAGATCATTGCCATTACAAGATCAGACTCATTTCCAATTTCTACATTGGAGGACTGTATCAAAAAAGTCGGACAAGCCAGTTACTACACCAAGTTGGACTTACTGCATGGTAACTGGCAGGTATCTTTATCAGAGACAGCAAAAGAAATTTCTGCTTTTGTAACCCCAAATGGGCTATATCAATTTAAAATGATGTCCTTTGGAATGAAGAATGCACCCGCCACATTCCAAAGGCTCATGGACAGAGTTGCGTCTGGGTTAACAAACTGCGCAGTTTACTTGGATGATGTGGTGATCTTTAGTAAGTCCTGGAAAGATTACATGGTATGGTTGGGAGAGCTCTTCGAACAACTACGAAAAGCAAAACTGGTGATAAACTTAAATAAAACTGAATTCACGAATGCAGAGGTGAAATTCTTGGGACATAACATCAGTCCTAGAAGATTGACCCCACGGAACGCAAAGACAAAGGTCATCGAGGAATTTCCATGACCAACCTCAAAGAAAGGGGTGCTTTGATCCTTCGGACTCTGTGGAATCTATCCAAACTTCAGCTGTGGCGTGGCACCATGAACCAATTTGCTGAAGGTCACAAAGTTTCAGTGGACAGAACGATGCCAGGAGGCATTTAACCATTTGAAATCAATATTAACCACCAAACCAGTTTTCACTACATCAAACTTTTCAAATCCTTTTAAAGTCACCATTGATGCTATTGACATTGGAGTTGGAGCTGTGCTCCTACAGGAAGATGAGGATGGGAATGAACTGTCAGTTGGTTACTTTTCGAAGGAACTCAACATCCCCCAGAGGAAATCCTCCACAACTGCAAAAGAACTATTGAGTTTCGTACTGGCCTTACAACATTTTAACGTGTATGCCACGAACAATGTGTTGGAGATGGTTGTGTACACAGATCACAGTCCAATTACATTCTTAGAACACTTTAAAGACAAGAATATGAGACTATTTCATTGGAGTCTTATGTTACAGACATTTAATTTATGAATCGTACATATTGCGGGTCATAAGAATGTAATTGCAGATGCGTCATTGTGGATTGAACAGATAAAGTTTAGATGAGATTCAACTTTATTTAATGTTATATACAGTTCTATGGGAAGAAGTTAAGGTAAACTTAGATTAAAGTTATATGTATGTTAGGGCAATGTGTTTCAAGAATAAAAAAAAGAAGCCACCTTTTCATTATGATGGTTAATTTTTTCTTAAGTGGAGTGTTATGAAGATGTGGGTGTACTGCATCTTTAAGAAAGTAAAAGCCAGCAGAACTACCTGACACAGCACCAAATGTTCTGAATAAGGTAACAATGTAATACTTGGTCAAAAGCTAGATTAGCTGGTTGCCTGGAAACGACAAAACCGATTTTAATTCAGCTAATTAATTTAAGTTATACCTCGAAAAATACCAAACTTCCATCCAGTTTGAATCTTGTATCCTGACAATCTTGAAAGCCAAATAAGACCAGGGAAAATTGAACATTGAAAATTTAGGGGGAGAACTGCCAATCCACCAGCATCTGCAGACTGCCTGGAGAATAGCTCTCTTAACGGTACCTTTATTGACCAGTGACCTGTGAAACAGAAACCCCTAAAAAAGGAAGACAGAGGAAGAGAAGATTTGACAGCTGGCTGGATTTGAAAACTTGAATTTTTGGTAAATCTTAATTGGGGGGTTTTATCGGACTAGTATTGTAGAAGGGGGAGATTAAATGTAGGTTAGAGAAAGGAGTTGTAAATAATTGTTAGTTAATTATTCTTTGTTATACATTAAAAAATAAAGTTGGGAATATTTACTTTCCCAACTTGATTTCTCAAATTTTCACAGATTACTGCATAGAATAAACTGTTCCTGTTTTGCTGGTTTAAATTAAGCAGGAGGGTTTACCCCATGTCGTAATAAAGGGTTCAGATTTACAATGATTTACAATGATGTTGCCAGAAATGGAGGATTTGAGCAATAGGGAGAGGCTGAATAGACTGGGGTTATTTTCCCTGGAGCATCGGAGGCTGAGAGGTGACCTTGTAAAGGTTTATAAAATCATGAGGGGCATGGATAGGGTGAACAACCAAAGTGTTTTTCATAGGGTGGGAGTGTCCAAATCTAGAGAGCATAGGTTTAGGGTGAGAGGGGAAAGATACAAAAAGGACTTGAGAGTGATGTGTGAATAGAGCGAGTTACCAGAAGACGTGGAGGAAGCTGGTACAATTTCAGCATTATAAAGGCATCTGGATGGGTATATGAATAGGAAGGGTTTAGAGGAATATGGGCCAAGTGCTGGCAAATGGGACTAGGTCAGATTGAGATGTCTGGTGTGAATGAGTTGGACTGAGGGTCTGTTTTTGCACTGGATTACTAGTCTGGAGACCTCTGAGGAGAAATATTCCTCAGATATTCACTCAAATTGAGTGATTTGGTGACTTGCCATGTGTGAGGATCAGCAGTAAAACACTTACCTAATGTGAGATAAAGAAGTTAGAAATTTACCTGAAGTAAAGTAAATTGGAGTAAGGTCTGTAATGACAGCATGTCCACTCCTGTTAAGAAAACTCTCATCTCTACTGCAGCCCTTCCATGCTCCTCAGGAAAGTGTAACATTGTCTTTGACTCTCCACAAAGTGCATCAGGGCTTGGGACTGAGAAGTTGGCTATGCGGGGACATCCGTAGGGTACTTGCTGGAGGGATCAGTTACTGGGGGGAGGGGAGGGAAGTGGGGGAGGAAGTGACTCAGGTTAGAGCTAAAGGGCAGAAGGTTTTGAGGGGATGTGAGTAAAATCATTCTTACCCAGAGCGTGGTGGGAATCTGGAACTCACTGTCTGTAAGGGTGGAAGAGGCAGATGCCCTCATCACATTTAGGAAATATTTAGATGTGCACTTGTGATGACAAGCACAGGAGGCTATTGGCCAAGTGCTGATAAACAGGATTGGAATAGTGATTCTTGTTTTTGAGTGGCACAGACTTGGTGGGCTGAAGGCCCTTCTGTGCTGCAGATTTTTATCACTCTTTGCAGGAGCTCTGGTCTGTCCTCCATCTGTTTAGCAACACACATCAACTAAAAACCTGCTATTCAACAGAATGGATTTGGCACAGGGAACATCCTAGTGACTTCCCATGTTCTCTTTCCTTTACCCAAAAGTAGATTTTTTTTTCTCAGGAAGCTCGCTCCTTATGGTACATCAATGCATGTACATTTTCTTTCTATCTGGAATGAAACTGACCCTGAGCATTAACCTATGTAGAATCCAAACCATTAAAGTGTGACAATACTGAGTGAGTTATCAGCATATTTTGTTGTACACTCAGGATTATCCAGCAAATGCTGTTCACTAGCAGAATCATTTCTAATTTTGGATACAGTGTTGTGGGTTTTGCAAGCACAGACTGGTTGGGTATGATCAGTATTTTGAATGTTGGTAACAGCTGAAGGGATGCGATGTTTGATACGATTCTCTTGTCTTTGATACATGCGTACCTGGCATCACACAAGGGCTGAATTCCTATATCACATTCGCATGATTGGCAGAATGTCCTTTTGGAGAAAGTGAGGACTGAGAGTCAGAGTCAAAAAGTGTGGTGCTGGAAAAACACAGCAGGTCAGGCAGTATCCGAGGAGCAGGACAATCAACGTCTCAGACATAAGCCCTTTATAAGGAATGTTTATTTGGCTTGACCGCAGCATCCAGTGACTGACAAATGCCACCCCTATTGCTACTGCATGGTAACAGTGTGAAATAGCTAGCTTCAGTCATTGCTGAAACACTTGGGAAACCCTATCCTTACTGGATAATCTGTGTTAGACTCACAGAAACAAGAGAGTCTGCCTTAGGCATTTCCTGAGAAATATGTTACAATTTTAGCTGTCCATTGCCAGGAATATTTGGGAATTTCAGATCTGCAGCATCTGTATTTATTTGTTTCATTCCTTTCTTCTATGGATGTAGGTTTGCTCGCTGAACTGGAAGGTTTGTTTTTGGATGTTTTGTGAGCATCATTAGTGAGCCTCTGGATGAAGCACTGGTGGTACTAGTATGGTGGTGAAACATCTGAAAACAAACCTTCCAGCTCAGCGAGCAAATCTACATCCACACATTCAAACTGAGCTACAAATCTTCACAAAACCCTTTCTTTTCTGATATTAGAAATTTCTGATCCAGTTCCCAACCGATTCCCTACCCTTAACAAACAAAACCGCAGTGAAGCACATTATCATGAGCAACCTGTAGATGTGCCAATTCGCCAAGCATGCTTTCAAGCGTTCATATAAATAAGCTTTACAAGGATGTTGCCAGGTTTGGAGGTTTGAGTTTTAGGGAGAGGCTGAATAGGTTGGGTGCTGTTTTCCTTGGAGCATCGGAGGCTGACAGATGACTTGGGACCTAAGGGGCAACTTTTTCATGCAGAGGGTGGTATGTGTATGGAACAAGCTGCCAGAGGAAATAGTGGAGGCTGGTACAATTATAATATTTAAAAGGCATCTGGATGGGCACATGAATAGGAAGGGTTTAGAGGGATATGGGCCAAGTGCTGGCAAATGGGACTAAATTAATTTAGGATTTCTGGTCTGATAAGATTTGTAACCAACAGCATTTATTGCAGATAAAATCTGCAGTAACCCTTAAACTCTCTTTAAACTCCCAAGAATACTCTACTGTAGGCCATTTTTGCTCCTTCACAATCTACAGACCCAGAAAATAACACTGTCTTATTCCGCTACAAAACACTGCCCCATGTTAGATTAATAGTTATGGCTTATATTTTAAGTTTAATCAAGAGACATATCTCAAAAAACATACAATCATGAAATAACCCACTCTACTCACTACTCACTACTGCAGACTTTCTGTAGGCCACTTAAAACAAGTAACTTATCTGATTCTGTGCTGTGAACTTCACCCAAACAGTTCCTCCAAGATCAGTTGTGAATTTCTTTGTTCATTTTTCCAGACGCCCTCCGATATCCAGCGATACATGAATTCAAACAGCAAAAGCAGTAATTGTGCAGGTTCATTGTGGTGTCAGTTTCTTTCTCTCTCTGCCCTGCACTGACCTCAGAGGCTGTCAGAGGCTGAATAGCTGGGGAATGTTTTCCCTGGAGCGACGGTCTCCTTCCTATCAAAGATTTTGTGAAACGTGAAAGGATTCAGAAGCAATTTAGAAAGATGTTGCCAGGATTGCAGGATTTGAGCTATGGGGAGAGGCTCAACAGGCTGGGGCTGTTTTCTCTGGAATGTCGGAGGCTGAGGGGTTACCTTATAGAGGTTTACAAAATTATGAGGGGCGTGGATAGGATTAATAGACAAAGTCTTTTCCCTGGGTTGGGAGAGTCCAGAACTAGAGGGCATAGGTTTAGGGTGATAGGGGAAAGATATAAAAGAGACCTAAGGGGCAACCTTTTCACGCAGAGGGTGGTATGGGTATGGAATGAGCTGCCAGCGGAAGCGGTGGAGGCTGGTACAATTGCAACATTTAAGAGGCATATCGCTGGGTATATGAATAGGAAGGGTTTGGAAGGATATTGGTCAGGTGCTGGCAGGTGGGACTAGATTGGGTTTGCATATCTGGTCTGCATGGATGGGTTGGACTGAAGGGTCTGTTTCCATGCTGTACATCTCTAATACTTATTTGGAAGGAGTGTCATGAAAAAAAAAAACACCCTGTTTCCCTCTCCACAGATGCTGGCAAACTTGCTGAGATTGTACAGCTTTCTGTTTTTATTTCCAATTTCCAGCATCTGCAGTATTTTGATTTTCATTCAGGTGTTAAAATCTGTCCAATCATTTGGAAAGGCTTTGAGGTATAAGTTTTTTATTTTTTTAACTCACAAATTTGAGTGTACAAAATATTTTAATTACTGTTCTTTTAAGCTGACTAATCTCATTGAATCTAGAATAATGTTGATCTGTGGAGGTTTCAATTTTCCCTTTATTATGCAGCAACTTTTTCTTTTTGTCTTCTGTAACTAACAAGTACAGGATGTCATCTGCACAGACACAAGAACTTTGATCATGGAAATTTGTGCTGTAGATTTAAACATGCACAGTGTCTGTTCTAGGCTGAATGCTTCAGTCAGGAGGGAGTTGCCTAATGGTAACTGGGTGACACTTCCCTCATCCCTTATGTTTTTTTAATGTTTGTGCTTGGGGTGTGAGGTTCCTGGAAAGGTTAACATTCATTGTCCATTCCTTAATTATCTCTGAGCAGATGCTGGTGGAACTTCCTCAACCATTATAAAGCAGTTCCCATCAATCTGTCCTCACAATGCTTGTCACAACTGAGAGGGAGTGAGCTGTTAAGAAGTCAACCACATTTCTGAGGTACTGAGATCATGTGCAGCTCAGACTGGATAAAGATGGAAATTTAACTTCCCTAAAGAACATTAGTAAATGTTTTGAATTAAGTTGAATTGAATTAGCTTTATTGTCACATGAACTCAAGTGAGTGCAGTGAAAAGTTTAGGGTCACTGTATTACAGCATCATCTTCAGTACAAAGGTAGGAAGGTACAGATACTCAAGATCAAATTCTTAGGAAACAATAACAAATTATAAAGAAAAGAAATAATCAGTACAGTGTTTATAGGTCAAAGAAATCATATAGGTCAAAGAAATCAATCAGAAAAATAAAGAAGTGAGAGGGAAAAGACTAAGGTGAGAGGGGAAAAGATTTAAGAAGGACCTGAGGGGCAAATTCTTGCCACAGAAAGTTGTGCATATGTGGAATGGGCTGCCAGAGAAAGTGGTTGAGGCAGATATGTGAGCAACATTTAAAAAATATTTGGATAGGTACATGGATGGGAAGGGTTGAGAGGGATATGGTCCAAATGTGGGCAATTGAACAAGCAGAGTGGGTGTCATGGTCAGCACGGATCAGTTTGGGCCAAAGGGCCTGTTTCCATGCTGTATTAATCTAAGGCTGTAAGTAGAATGTTCAGAATGCTAGTCTTTCCGACAACGAGCCTTAAGGAAGACTGCCATCACCTCACCACCGCCTGCACTGTGCCCACCACTTTAGATGCCATCTCTTCACCACTGGGCCCACTTTGGTGCTTTTGAACTCACACTTGCCCTGCAACCAAGAGTCTGCTGTCAGGCCAGGCCGCCACTGGGCCACAAGTTCTCCTCTGGCTGCCAATGTCGTCTTTCTGGCGCCGCCATCTTGAAGAGCTTGCTGCTGCTGACAATGCCGCCCCAATTGCTGGAGGAGCTTTGCTGGCACCGAATAGCAGGATAATGCACTCATTTGCTACCGTCACATATCAATCAGTTTTCAATCAGCCACCTGGTTATACAGAACTTAGAACATAGAACATAGAAGAATACAGCGCAGTACAGGGCCTTCGGCCCTCGATGTTGCGCCGATCCAAGCCCACCTAACCTACACTAGCCCACTATCCTCCATATGCCTATCCAATGCCCGCTTAAATGCCCATAATGAGGGAGAGTCCACCACTGCTACTGGCAGGGCATTCCATGAACTCACGACTCACTGAGTAAAGAACCTACCCCTAACATCTGTCCTATACCTACCCCCCCTTAATTTA